>NC_084551.2:4022500-4040000 GCF_033978685.3 Nerophis lumbriciformis | reverse complement strand
AACGACAAACGCGCTCAGAGGAGATAATGTTTGAAGAGAAGTGACCGGTTTATAAAAAAAATTTGTTTTGAAGGGGAAATTGCAAACTTCCTGTTGATTTTTGCTGAGGGTTGTCAATCTATGAAAAGTAGGTCTAAGTGAGACCTACATAGAGGTTTTTGTTTCATGTCTCTCTGACTTTCCCAGTGGGAGTTACAGGCAGTTTTGTCATTTTTTTTCTTCCGACGAGCAGTTTTTTCTGCGTTTTATTAAAAAAATTTGCGGTAGAGCACAATTTTGAGATTTGGGGTTAGGTTTTTTCATTAAATCACAATTTTAGCCAGTCCTGATGTGTGTGTTCAGTTTGGTGAGTTTTGAAGCATGTTAAGGGGGTCAAATTACAGCTCAAAGAGGCAAAAGTGACTGTTTTTAGTACTTTTTTGTCTTGAAGGGGGAATTGCCAACTTCCTGTTGATTTTTGCCCGAGAATATACTATGATGAAATCTAGGTCTAAGTCACACCTACATAAAGGTTTTTGTTTCATGTCTCTCCGACCTTCCTAGTGGGAGTTACAGGCAGTCTAGTTTGTTTTTTTTGTTGGGGGTGCTAGAGCGCAATTTTGAGTTTTGAGGTTTGTTTTTTTTGATAAAAAGTTTTGCCGTATATTACTGACGTGTGTGTAAAATTTGGTGAGTTTTGAAGTATGTTAAGGGGGTCAAATTACAGCGCAAAGTTGCGGAAGAATAATAATAATAATAAAGAATAAAACGTTACAAATTCAATAGGTCCTTATGTCCCATTGCATAAGGACTCCCAAAGGGATGCCATGCGGGCCCTAATTAGTTAACTTCAATGAACCCAAAAATACCTTAAATAATAATTGTAATAATAAGTGCACTTTTCTTGGTAGAAAAAAAAAGACACATTTTTGCTCAATATGTTAAAAAATATTCTTAAATGAAGTAAATGCTAGTGCCATTATCTTGACATAATGATATGCGCTCGGCATTACATTTCTTCAAACCAGCAAACTTATACTAAAAACTAATTTATTGTTCTTAATGGAAAGGCATACCTGCCAACTACTCCGGTTTTTCCGTAATTAGTACGGTTTTCATCAACCTATTCCGGGTTACGGTTGCAGTGATAAAAAATACGGTTTTTCATTAATTTAAAAACAAATTTTTTTTTTTAAGTTTTATTCACGAAATCGCGTAACAACAATGACAATCGACACTGCTTCCCGTAACTTCCTATCGAGCCATTCCGAATGCCATGCGCGAGGCTATTTATAGCACCGCTGCCAAGCACGAGGCACCTGTTGCCCATTGTTTCCAAACGAGCGAACGATCATGGAATCAGCCGGAGAAAAATCGCAAACGAGTCTTAAACCGAAAAGAAAACTGCAGTCATTCCGTGAAGAATATTCAAAAGCCTATCCGGGAATAATTATCCGTTCCAAAAAGGGTGAAAACTACGCGAATTGCACCTTGTGCAGACAAGATTTTTCGATCGGACACGGAGGAATTAGCGATGTAAAAGACCACGTTGGGACAAAAAAACACAAGTCTAATGCCGTTGCTAGCGATACAAGTGGAAAACTTTGGATTTTAGCCACAAAAAGGTAATGACACCAATGTTATCTATTGGAATTGTTTAGTACTGTTATACTGTTAAAAGTGTTTATACTATTTATGCTTTCAAGTCCAAGTTGAAGAAATCTTGTTAAATGTTGACAGCATAACTACCAAAATACAGAAGTATGTCCTTAATATTTTTGCAGTGCTATTTCTGTTGAAAAGTTCAAATGATTACATTAGAGATGTGATGTGCCACTTTTCAAGTGTCTGATGGCTTCAATTAATTTTCATTCATTTTTCATATTTTGAATTCTTTTGAAAGGCTTACAAAAAAACTACATTTGAATTGTAATTCCATGCTATTGACAGGACTATTAATTTTAATGAAGTTAGCTTACCATGTTTACAGTATGATAATTGTGATAGAAATGTGAATTTTAGGCACAGAATATTTTTTACAATTGAACAAGGCAGTAGATTATACAAGCTTGGACAGAAAGTTAATAATGACACCAATTTTTTTTTTTAATGGAATTGTTTAGTACTGTTTTACCATTTGTTTACTGTAAAAAGTGTTTATACTTTCAATTAACAAATTGAAGTCTTGTGAAAGGTTGACAGGATAACTGGCATTAACTGTCAAAATAATTTCAAACTATTGAAGTTAGTTTACAGAATAAACATGTCAATCAACCCATATGATTTTAGCTGTAATATTTTTGTTTTGAAAAGTCACTGTGACTGATAGAAAAGTGATGGTTTTAGCAACATTTTAACCTGTCTGAATGCTAATAATCATTTTGCGTCGCGGGCCAAACCGCCCCACCAGGACTTTGTCCTGGACCTACCGGGGCCTGCGGCCCCTGGACCCTGGCTACTAGGTTTTTCTGATTTCAAAAGTTGGCAGGTATGAGAAGTGCACTTTTCTTGGTAGAAAAAAAAAGACACATTTTTGCTCAATATGTTAAAAAATATTCTTAAATGAAGTAAATGCTAGTGCCATTATCTCGACATAATGATATGCACTCGGCATGACATTTCTTCAAACCAGCAAACTTATACTAAAAACTAATTTATTGTTCTTAATGGAAAGGCAACAAGGCAACATCTTGTTACTGTCGGGGTCTCTTAGCCGCTCAGGCAAATCATATGGTCTAAAAATGCATTTTTCCATGGATAACATGACATCATCGCGCCAAGTGCGTGCTCTTTCATTCAATTAATGCGCATATATACAGCCCGGCCAAAATGTTTTTAATTGTAATTTTGAAGAATTTATCTGAATGTGCATGAACCTTTTCTGTTCAAAATAGTTTAAATATTAACTGTCAGTTTACTCTACTGTCCCAACTGTACTACTATATGAGTACGTATTTTCTCTTGTTTCATTGAAAAGAAAACAGCAAAGTCCATTTGGCTGTCATCTGTTTTAATTATGAGACACAATTGTGTCAAAGTCAGGATTTTTATTTTTTTCATGCTTGAAATAAGAAATGATGACTTTAAAAAAGTAGTTTTATACTTGTGAGTGTTGATGACACAGCTTTGCAACACTTGATATTCTAGTTTCAAGCATGTTTTACTCAAAATAGGTCATAACATCTCAGCAACAAGCTGTAATATCTTACTGAGATCATTTAGGACCAAAACCCTTAAAACAAGTAAAACACTCTTAACATAAAATCTGCTTAGTGAGAAGAATGATCTTATCAGACAGAAAATAAGCAAATATCACCCTTATTTGAGATATTTAATCTTACTTAGATTTCAGTTTTTGCAATGTACTCAATCCAATGCAAGTACATTGCAAAAAAGGGCTGTCAAAATATAACATAAAAAGACTAGATTTTAGATAGAAAATACTAAAACACAAGTGAAATTATCTGTCCATGGAGCAAGTTAATTTGGTAACACTTTAGGATGGGGAACATATTCTAAGTAACAAAGACTTAATTTAGAGTTTTTGGACACAAAGGGAACATATTCTAAGAACCCTAACCTTATCGCGGGAAGACTAATAAGGAATTAGTAAGTACTTAATAATGACTCATTAAGAGCCAATATGTTACTTGTAGGAGCCTAATAGAGAGCCATATATGAATCCATATTTATTTTATTATTTTGAGTGATTGATGTGTGTATGTCAGTGTGCACCCTTTGCAGGCAGTGAAAAGTTCCCACGCAGATTGGCAGTTGAGCCCCAGCATATACCGTCTTTGACCTCACCTGTCTGTAGACCTCGGCTTTATATAGGCTACCTTTTATTTTGTTTCCCGAGTATTCTGTTCCTTGATTTTTGGAAATAAAATAATCTTCAATCGCGCTGCTGGATCAGTTTGAATTGCACTGCAAAAATACAAAAATTAAGGGTATTTTATTCGAACTAAGCAAAATTATCTGCCAATAGAACAAGAAAATGTGGCTTGTCAAGACTTTCCAAAACAAGTAAAATTAAAGCTGCAAGCAGCATTGGTCGGGCCCGCGTATTTGGCAGGTGCTAGTCCTAACTGTCCCAATACTTTTGTCTACTTTTAGTCTGAAGTGTCCCAAGACTTTTGTCTAGTGTACCTACCTTGTCTGCATTGTGTGGGCACGCTGGTGCTTCCTGCTTTTAAGCAGCCATCTAGAAAAAACAGCAGCAGCATCAGCGCAGCGGTTCTTTGAAGGGTCATAAAATCAAAACCGGAGCAGTTATAAAAACGCTGTTCTATACTTTTATACACAAGGGTTCAATCTCTCTCCTGTGTTACTTTGAAGCCGAAACGACAAACGCGCTCAGAGGAGATAAGTTTTGAAGGAAGGTGACCGGTTTTTACAAAAATTTTGTTTTGAAGGGGTAATAGCAAACTTCCTGTTGGTTTTTGCTGGGGGTTGTCAATCTATGAAATGTAGGTCTGAGTGAGACCTACATAGAGGTTTTTGTTTCATGTCTCTCCGACCTTCCCAGTGGGAGTTACAGGCAGTTTTGTCATATTTTTCTTCCGAGGAGCAGTTTTTTGTGCGTTTTATTCAAAAATTGTGCTAGAGCGCAATTTTGAGATTTGGGGTTAGGTTTTTTTATTAGATCGCAATTTTTGCCCGTCCTGATGTGTGTGTTCAGTTTGGTGAGTTTTGAAGCGTGTTAAGGGGCAGGCAAAAGTGACTGTTTTTAGTACTTTTTTGTCTTGAAGGGGGAATTGCCAACTTCCTGTTGATTTTAGCCCGAGAATGTACTATTATGAAATCTAGATCTGAGTCAGACCTACATAGAGGTTTTTGTTTCATGTCTCTCCTACCTTCCTAGTGGGAGTTACAGGCAGTCTAGTTTTCTTTTTCCTAGGGGGCGCTAGAGCGCAATTTTGAGTTTTGTGGTTCAGTTTTTTAATTAAAAGGCAATTTTCGCAGGTCCTGATGTGTGGGTCAAATATGGTGAGTTTTGAAGCATGTTAAGTGGGTCAAATTACAGCTCAAAGAGGCGGTCGGTATAATAATAATAAAGAATAATAAAACCTTACAAATTCAATAGGTCCTTATGTCCCATTGCATAAGGACTCCCTTTGGGAGTCCTTATGCAATGGGCCATGCGGGCCCTAATAATAAAACCTTACAAATTCAATAGGACCTTATGTCCCATTGCATAAGGACTCCCTTTGGGAGTCCTTATACAATGGGCCATGCGGGCCCTAATTAGCTAACCTCAATGAACACAAAAATACCTTAAAATAAGTATATTCTCACTAATAATAAGTGCACTTTTCTTGGTAGAAAAAAAAGAGACCTTTTTGCTCAATATGTTGAAAAATATTCTTAAATGAAGTAAATGCTAGTGCCATTATCTTGACATAATGATATGCGCTCGGCATCATGATTTTTTTGTTCATGCTTGAAGTAAGAAATTATCACTTTAAAAAAGTAGTTTTATACTTGTGAGTGTTGATGACACAGCTTTGCATCAGTTGATATTCTAGTTTCAAGCATGTTTTACTCAATATAGGTCATGAAATCTCAGCAACAAGCTGTAATTCCTTACTGAGATCATTTAGGACCAAAACCCTTAAAACAAGTAAAACACTCTAACATAAAATCTGCTTAGTGAGAAGAATTATCTTATCAGACAGAAAATAAGCAAATATCACCCTTATTTGAGATATTTAATCTTACTTAGATGTCAGTTTTTGCAGTGTAATGAATGGATAGCGGGAAGTTTTTACTTTTCTTAGCCCAGGGTTGTCCAAAGTGTGGTCCGCTGTTTCTTTTTGTATTAGCCTGTGAACATTCTAAAAATAAAATTAAACAAGAAAATAACAGCAAAATTGAAAAAGAGCAAACGACTAACAGGATTAAAACAATTAACGATAATAGCAGTAGTAGTAATAATGATATGCTTTGTCAGTTATAAAACAAAGGTCACATGCAGGCCATTTTTAAATATATATTTTTATTTATGTTGTGTCAAGAGTATTTACTCGAGTTGGTTTTAGCATGTTTGAAAATAGAAAAAATTGATCCCAAAATAATTTTTTGTGAGGCCTTCTGTGGAAAAAAAGTTTGGACACCCCTCTATTAGCACTGAATATCTTGACAATCACCATTACGAAACAACACATGATATCAAACTTAGCGTATTTCCTCAGATAGTGGCCATCCGTTTTAATATAAGCTGTGTCCTTCGTCGTTCATAACAAATAATTAACTGCTCATAATAATTGATATGCATTGTTAACCAAATCATGCATTTTTCTTTTTTAAATACCAAACTATTTTCTGATATATTGTCCGTCCCTGTGAGTAGACACAGTCTCCCAATTAGGCGCTTGGGGCTTCCATAAAAATGGGACCCATTAAACTCCCTGCTTGGCACTCAGCATCAAGGGTTGGAATTGGGGGTTAAATCACCAAAAATGAGTCCCGAGCGCGGCCACCGCTGCTGCTCACTGCTCCCCTCACCTCCCAGGGGGTGGAACAAGGGGATGGGTCAAATGCAGAGGGTCATTTCACCACACCTAGTGCGTGTGTGACTATCAGTGGTACTTTAACTTTTAAAGGGGAACATTATCACCAGACCTATGTAAGCGTCAATATATATCTTGATGTTGCAGAAAAAAGACCATATATTTTTTTAACCGATTTCCGAACTCTAAATGGGTGAATTTTGGCGAATTAAACGCCTTTCTAATATTCGCTCTCGGAGCGATGACGTCACAACGTGGCGTCACATCGGGAAGCAATCCGCCATTTTCTCAAACACCGAGTCAAATCAGCTCTGTTATTTTCCGTTTTTTTCGACTGTTTTCCGTACCTTGGAGACATCATGCCTCGTCGGTGTGTTGTCGGAGGGTGTAACAACACGAACAGGGACGGATTCAAGTTGCACCAGTGGCCCAAAGATGCGAAAGTGGCAAGAAATTGGACGTTTGTTCCGCACACTTTACCGACGAAAGCTATGCTACGACAGAGATGGCAAGAATGTGTGGATATCCTGCGACACTGAAAGCAGATGCATTTCCAACGATAAAGTCAAAGAAATCTGCCGCCAGACCCCCATTGAATCTGCCGGAGTGTGTGAGCAATTCAGGGACAAAGGACCTCGCTAGCACGGCAAGCAATGGCGGCAGTTTGTTCCCGCAGACGAGCGAGCTAAACCCCCTATCGACCCTAGCTTCCCTGGCCTGCTGACACCAACTCCAAAACTGGACAGATCAGCTTTCAGGAAAAGAGCGCGGATGAGGGTATGTCTACAGAATAATTGATGAAAATTGGGCTGTCTGCACTCACAAAGTGCATGTTGTTGCCAAATGTATTTCATATGCTGTAAACCTAGTTCATAGTTGTTAGTTTCCTTTAATGCCAAACAAACACATACCAATCGTTGGTTAGAAGGCGATCGCCGAATTCGTCCTCGCTTTCTCCCGTGTCGCTGGCTGTCGTGTCGTTTTCGTCGGTTTCGCTTGCATACGGTTCAAACCGATATGGCTCAATAGCTTCAGTTTCTTCTTCAATTTGGTTTTCGCTACCTGCCTCCACACTACAACCATCCGTTTCAATACATTCGTAATCTGTTGAATCGCTTAAGCCGCTGAAATCCGAGTCTGAATCCGAGCTAATGTCGCTATAGCTTGCTGTTCTATCCGCCATGTTTGTTTGTGTTGGCTTCACTATGTGACGTCACAGGAAAATGGACGGGTGTTTATAACGATGGTTAAAATCAGGCACTTTGAAGCTTTTTTTTAGGGATATTGCGTGATGGGTAAAATTTTGAAAAAAACTTCGAAAAATATAAGAAGCCACTGGGAACTGATTTTTAATGGTTTTAACCATTCTGAAATTGTGATAATGTGAAGCGACTGGGATGAGAATCAGCACCTCCAAGTCCGAGTCCATGGTTCTCGCCCGGAAAAGGGTGGAATGCCATCTTCGGGTTGGGGAGGAGACCCTGCCCCAAGTGGAGGAGTTCAAGTACCTCGGAGTCTTGTTCACGAGTGGGGGAAGAGTGGATCGTGAGATCGACAGGCGGATCGGTGCGGTGTCTTCAGTAATGCGGACGCTGTATCGATCCGTTGTGGTGAAGAAGGAGCTGAGCCGGAAGGCAAAGCTCTCAATTTACCGGTCGATCTACGTTCCCATCCTCACCTATGGTCATGAGCTTTGGGTCATGACCGAAAGGACAAGATCACGGGTACAAGCGGCCGAAATGAGTTTCCTCCGCCGGGTGGCGGGTCTCTCCCTTAGAGATAGGGTGAGAAGCTCTGCCATCCGGGGGGAGCTCAAAGTAAAGCCGCTGCTCCTCCACATCGAGGGGAGCCAGATGAGGTGGTTCGGGCATCTGGTCAGGATGCCACCCGATCGCCTCCCTCGGGAGGTGTTTAGGGCACGTCCGACCGGTAGGAGGCCACGGGGAAGACCCAGGACACGTTGGGAAGACTTATGTCTCCCGGCTGGCCTGGGAACGCTTCGGGATCCCCCGGGAGGAGCTGGACGAAGTGGCTGGTGAGAGGGAAGTCTGGGC
This sequence comes from Nerophis lumbriciformis, assembly GCF_033978685.3. Taxonomy (NCBI): domain Eukaryota; kingdom Metazoa; phylum Chordata; class Actinopteri; order Syngnathiformes; family Syngnathidae; genus Nerophis; species Nerophis lumbriciformis. Next base: position 4,031,455 of record NC_084551.2, on the reverse strand, counting down.
TTCCCTGCTTAGGCTGCTGCCCCCGCGACCCGACCTCGGATAAGCGGAAGAAGATGGATGGATGGATGGATGGATAATGTTCCCCTTTAACTTTGCATCAGACAACAAAAACAGTTCATTCCTGAGCATAATTGAACTTTTAAATATTTGACATTGCTAACAGCAGCACCCATTGAAACAAATTTCTTAGATTATTGTGTATAAATCAAAGTAGGGAGTCTCACTAAATGTTCCAAAGCTGTTATTTTGGAGAAACTGTATTTTCCCAGTGAATCCACTAGTCTTGACGTGTTTGCTGTGTGCGTCCATTTTTCCAGAGGGATTTAGATTCCCGCGCTGTTTTGGTTCTTTACGTGAGCACATCACCCCTATTTTAGCGTCCCTTCACTGGCTCCCTGTGCGTTATCGAATACATTTTAAACTCCTTTTATTTGTTTTTAAATGTCTAAACAACCTCGCGCCAACCTATCTCTCCGACCTCCTTCAGCCTTACTGCCCCGCCCGATCCTTAAGATCAGCCGATCAGCTGCTGTTGACGGTCCCTGACACAAGGCTGAAGCTTAGAGGTGACAGAGCTTTCGCCGTTGCTGCTCCCAAGCTCTGGAACGACCTACCCCTGAGTGTTAGACAAGCCTCCTCTCTTTCTGTTTTTAAATCTCTCTTAAAAACATACTTTTATTCCATGGCTTTTAACACTGAGTGATATCCATCCTGCAATGGCGCCCCATAATACACCTGCTGTGAACCTGTTTTTATGTTTTTATTTATTCTATTTTATTTATTTATTTTTTATCATGTTCTGTTTGTGTTGTGTTTGCTCGGTACTCGCTTTATCTTTTAACCTGCCCATTGTACGGCACTTTGGCTACCCCTGTGGTACATTTTAAATGTGCTTTATAAATAAAGTTGATTTGATTTGATTTACATTACATCATTCCAGCCACTACATGAAGAAGTAGAGTAGATAGCTACTCTAGTGGACTTGTTTGATGCCTGTTTTAATGGAGTATTGGCAGATTGACCGCAAAATCCATGAAGTCAAAAATTGGTTGACTATGTTTCGGGAGAGTCCCAAATACCTACAAACACCCAACCTTCCTTACCTGGTCCTTCCCTGGTTCTAGTCTCCTTTTTCCCTTCCTATCTTTGTGGCTTTCTCTCGGCACAATTCACACGCTTTTTCTCCCCTGTTTCTCTCCATCCCTTCCTCCTCTCCCTCCTACAGAGCCTTCAGAGAACCCATCCAATGTCGGCGTGGTGGCGGGGGCCGTGATCGGCTCCCTGCTGGCCCTGCTTTTGGTCGCCGCCCTCGTGGCCGTGCTGGTCACTCGTAGCCGCCGGCAGCAGCAGGGCTACCGCACCAACGACCTCAAGACGCGCATTTTCGGCGGCGGCAAGAAGGCCAGCAAGAACGGCACGAGCGGGGGCGGTGTCGGCGGCGGCGTGGGCAACAACAACGGCCCCATCTACGTGTACAACGACGGCTCGTCCCACCAGGGTCTCGGGGAGAAGAACAACCACGGGCCCCTGGGCGTTGGGGGGCGGCCCGAGGGGCTCTCCAGCGCGCCCACCGCCCAGGACATCCTGCTCAGCAGCGAGCTGGACGACGCGGAGAGGAGAAAGTTCGACGAGCTCGAGGAAGAGGAGCGGTACGATCACTTCGCCGGGGGCGCCCCCATCCTGCAGCTGCGCCCGCCCAACGACCAGGACGATATGATCGGAGACTACCTGGATGATGACATGGAGTCCCAGCGGGATGGTTCCGTCATTTCTCGAACTGCTGTTTACGTATAAAGCAGGAAGAGGAGGAGGAGGAGGAGGAGACAAAAGGGAGAAAAAAAAATGTCCTGCGGATTTTTGTGGCTCTGTCGGCTGGAGATGCGAGAATGAAACCACTCTTTATTTTTCAAAAATGTATTTTACGTATACGCTATTATTAATCACAGTGTAGCCCCGGTGGACTGGAGGAGGGTGTTTGTGGTAGGAATCTTGTGAGTGGAGTGTTTGCTGTTTGTTTTTCATACCGGCCCTGTTAAAAACTACAACTGGGAACATTCGAAGTGAAACTATCACATGGACGCTCAGAAAAAATCACAGAGAGGAACCACAGCGTGTGGAGGAGCATTAACGGCATCCTGATACAAGCTACAGAGGGCGTCTCTCGCTTCCTTCCGCGTTCTCTTATCTTCTCCGTTCAAGTCGAGACGGGTTGTCATGCCGATGTTGAGGTCGCCTGTGGGAAACCTTTTTTTTTCCCCCTGAGTTGTGCTGTGGCAAGGGGCGGGGTAGTTGGTAGCTAGTGATGGGTGTGAAAGTGAATTGAAGTATGGCGTCTAACACCCGTTTATTTTCCCCAAGCTCCCAAATCACTGCTGGCATCGTCTGTCACAGTTGCGTTGATACGAATTTTACTAAAATCCTGACATATTTTACTTAGCTAGAGTAGGGATTCATGTTTTTTTCATTTCATTGACATGGCTAAACGAGAAATTTCAGACCGAATAACTCTCAAAGGCTTACCCAACATCTAAAACTGAGCACTTTCCAAACCTTTCTATCATGTTAAAGTAGCAATGATTGTCACACACACACTAGGTGTGGTGAAATTTGTCCTCTGCATTTGACCCTTCCCCTTGTTCACCCCCTAACAAGGGGACGGTACTGCGCCCGGGAATAATTTTTGGTGATTTAACCCCCAATTCCAACCCTTGATGCTGAGTGCCAAGCAGGGAGGTAACGGGTCTCATTTTTATAGTCTTTGGTATGACTCGGCCTGAACTCACAACCTACCGATCTCAGGGCGGACACTCTAACCACTAGGCCACTGAGTAGGTTATTTCCAGTTCTGTATGAGTCTTACCAGAACAAAAAGGGGGTACGGTGAAGTCCACTTGGCAGTTTTTGGAGTTAGTATAAGTCCCATGCGTCTAAAGAAGATGTTCTAAATCAGATTACAATCAGGCATTGAACAGTTTGATGGTTATGTGTGTGGTGTCCAACAATCATCTCAACACAGCACACCACACACTTAACTATTCTGTCCCACCACCAAGGCAGACTCTCGTCCTCCAAGCCCCAAATCTCACGTGAACAAACTCGATCTAACAAAATCGAAGAAGAAACATCGCAACAACCAGAAAACAGGCAATGTATAAGAAGAGGGACTTATGGTGTTTTTGGGACTGTTTTTGAAAGAAAAGACAGACTTTATAATCGACTGGGCAAGCTCGAGGTGTGTACATGCTCACTGCTTTTCTAGCTTCTTGATTAGCTACTTTCCGTACCACGTCACAATTTCCGAAGCCATGACTCGGGTGGCGTTTGCTTTCCCCACGGACGTGATCAGTTTTGGTTGTCGGCACAGACCCGTTTGAGACGGTTATCGTGACAAATTCACTCAACACACCTCAGACCACAGGACAATCTTATGAGACAACTCTATAAGACATTAGATAATCAGGTGTTGGCCATCTTTGATCAGAAGGGGTAAAATTGAGACAAACCGGCCCAATTGTCCTTGCGTGTTCTCCGCTTTTAGGGTATTCTGCTAAACCTTTACAAAAGTTAAAGTACCAATGATTGCCACACACACATTATTGTCTGGGTTTGACCCATCACCCTTGATCACCCCCTGGGAGGTGAGGGGAGCAGCGGGCAGCAGCGGTGGCTGTGCCCGGGAATAATTTTTGGTGATTTAACCCCCAATTCCAACAGTCACTTGTTCTGCCCTGTTGTGTTAAAAGTCCGACAACTGTCTTGATTTTGTGACATCAGAATGTGACAAAAGTCAATCAATCAAAGTTTATTTATATAGCCATTAATCACGAGTGTCTCAAAGGGCTGCACAAGCCACGACGACATCCTCGTCTCAGATCCCACATCAGGGCAAGAAAAAACTCAAAAGTGCCTCCTTTCCCATTGGGTTCTGTATAAAAGGCACATACAGTACCGTATTTTCCGCACCATAAGCCGCCCTGGGTTATAAGCCGCGCCTTCAATGAACAGCATATTTCAAAACTTTGTCCACCTATAAGCCGCCCCGTGTTATAAGCCGCATCTAACTGCGCTAAAGGAATGTCAAAAAACAGTCAGATAGGTCAGTCAAACTTTAATAATATATTAAAAACCAGCGTGATGTGGGCGCGCATGGAGTCGTATATCAACATGGACAGAGCTGCGTGAAAAAAGCCACCCGGCCTCTTCGCGTAAACTTACCTTAACCACTCGCTCATCTTTTCTTCATCCATCCATCCCTTCGAGTTAGCTTTTATGATGACGCCGGCTGGTAAGGTCTCTTTTGGCAAGGTCTTCCTTTTGAATATCACCATGGGTGGAAGTTTCTGGCCATTAGCATGGCAAGCTAGAACCACAGTGAAGGATGACTTCTCATTCCCTGTGGTGCGAATATTCGCCGTACGTGCTCCCGTTGTATCCACAGTGCGGTTCACAGGAATATCAAAAGTCAGTGGAACCTCGTCCATGTTGATAATGCTCTCTGGCCGGATCTTTTTTTCAGCTATCTTGTTTTTACAATATGCACGGAAAGTAGCCAGCTTTTCTTGAAAGTCTTTAGGCAGTTGCTGTGAAATAGTAGTCCGTGTGCGGATGGAGAGATTGCGTCTTTTCATGAACCGGAAACCTGTCGCTTAGTAGGAGCCATTTTGTGGTCTTTACAGATGTAAACACACAAAGGAAATGAAACGTAATATCCGCGCGCTTCTTCTTCTTCTTCTACGCGGGCGGGTGGTTGCTTACAGTAGAAGAAGAAGCGCTTCCTCTTCTATGGGGGCGGGTGCTTACCTTGGCGGTTGCTTGCGTAGAAGAAGAAGCACTTCCTCTTCTACGGGGAAAAAAGATGGCGGCTGTTTACCGTAGTTGCGAGACCGAAACTTTATGAAAATGAATCTTAATATTAATCCATATATAAAGCGCACCGGGTTATAAGCCGCACTGTCAGCTTTTGAGTAAATTTGTGGTTTTTAGGTGCGGCTAATAGTGCGGAAAATACGGTACATGCATTTGCCTTTGTCCTCCACTCTAACTCACATTTGACTTGTAACTAAAATGTGTCCAGCTCATTGCCCCTTTCCCACAGCCTGTAAAACTACCACCATACTTGCCAACCCTCACAGTTTTCCCGGGAAAGTCCCGAATTTCAGTGCCCCTCCCGAAAATCTCCCGGGGCAAGCATTCTCACGAATTTCTCCCGATTTCCACCCGGTCAACAATATTGGGGGCGTGCCTTTAGCGTCCTCTCTCACCTGAAACCTTCACCCTTTAACAGCCGCATACTGTCCTCAGTCACGTCCGCTTTTCCTCCATATAAACAGCGTGCCTGCCCAGTCACATAACATCTATGGCTTTTGGAACTCAGTGCACACACAACAACCTATCTGGATTCGATAAGAGATTCGATACGGAATCGGTTCGATAAGAGGAGTCGCTAATGACATCGACATCGATAATTTCTTAACGAACATCATCCCTATCCTTCTTTTATTTATTTATTATATATATATATATATATATATATATATATATATATATATATATATATATAACTAAATACATACTTGAATTTCAGTGAATTACAGCCATATATATATATATATATATATATATATATATATATATATATATATATATATATATATATATATATATATAAATGATAAATGGGTTATTCTTGTATAGTGCTTTTCTACCTTCAAGGTACTCAAAGCGCTTTGACAGTATTTCCACATTCACCCATTCACACACACATTCACACACTGATGGCGGGAGCTGCCATGCAAGGCGCTAACCAGCAGCCATCAGGAGCAAGGGGTGAAGTGTCTTGCCCAAGGACACAACGGACGTGACTAAGATGGTAGAAGGTGGGGATTGAACCCTAGTAACCAGTAACCCTCCGATTGCTGGCACGGCCACTCTACCAACTTCGCCACGCCGTGTGTATATATATATATATATATATATATATATATATATATGGCTGTAATTCACTGAATTTCAAGTATTTCTTTATATATATATATGTATTTCTTTATATATATATATGTATATATATATATATATATATTGTTGCGTTTTGGACCAGTTGTTCCTCCCAGGGAATTCAAGTCACAATTCGCTCCCAAGTTCTTTCCGACACTTCAAGCTGAGTTGAAAAACCACCAGAGACAGAATAGGTATTTTGTTGTATATTCTCAAAGCTTTGCCAATATACATTGATTGAGACCAGTCTAACCATAGAACATTCTATTGCGCCTCTCAAAATGGTCTGTCCTCCCAACGCCAAAAACCCCTTCTTTCCTTCCCCCTCCCTAGCCATAACACAAGCACAACGTCTCCCTAGCCATAATACATTCCAAAGAACTCAAGGTTAACACGCACAGTTTGCTTGCTGACAGAGCATCAAGAGAAGAAATGATAAAACACGAGCTGTTTTCAAATATGACAAAGAAATGGAAGAAGTACAACTTAAATTCGGATATATGTAAATATCTGCCTCCGACAATATATATATATATATATATAAGAAATACTTGAATTTCAGTGAATTACAGCCATATATATATATATATATATATATATACTGTATTTTCCGCACCATAAGGCGCCCTGGGTTAAAAGCCGCGCCTTCAATGAACGGCATATTTCAAAACTTTGTCCACCTATAAGCCGCCCCGTGTTGTAAGCCGCATCTAACTGCGCTAAAGGAATGTCAAAAAAACAGTCAGATAGGTCAGTCAAACTTTAATAATATATTAAAAACCAGCGTTCTAACAACTCTGTTCACTCCCAAAATGTACGCAAATGTGCAATCACAAACACACGTATATCAACATGGACAGAGCTGCGTGAAAAAAGCCACCCGGCCTCTTTGCGTAAACTTCCCTTAACCACTCGCTCATCTTTTCTTCATCCATCCATCCCTTCGAGTTAGCTTTTATGATGACGCCGGCTGGAAAGGTCTCTTTTGGCAAGGTCTTCCTTTTGAATATCACCATGGGTGGAAGTTTCTGGCCATTAGCATGGCAAGCTAGAACCACAGTGAAGGATGACTTCTCATTCCCTGTGGTGTGAATATTCACCGTACGTGCTCCCGTTGTATCCAGTGCGGTTCACAGGAATATCAGTTGCTGTGAAATAGTACCGGTAATCCGTGTGCGGATGGAGAGATTGCGTCTTTTCATGAACCGGATCCCTGACGCTTAGTAGGAGCCATTTTGTGGTCTTTACAGATGTAAACACACAAAGGAAATGAAACGTACGGTGATATCCGCGCGCTTTTTCTTCTTCTACGCGGGCGGGTGGTTGCTTACAGTAGAAGAAGAAGCGCTTCCTGTTCTATGGGGGCGGGTGCTTACCTTGGCGGTGGCTTGCGTAGAAGAAGAAGCGCTTCCTGTTCTACCGGGAAAAAAGATGGCGGCTGTTTACCGAAGTTGCGAGATCGAAACTTTATGAAAATGAATCGTAATATTAATCCATATATAAAGCGCACCGGGTTAAAAGCCGCACTGTCAGCTTTTGAGTAAATTTGTGGTTTTTAGGTGCGGCTAATAGTGCGGAAAATACGGTAGCTGTAATTCACTGAAATTCAAGTATTTCTTATATATATATACATATATAAAGAAATACTTGAATTTCAGTGAATTACAGCTATATATATACTGTGTGTATATATATATATGTGTATATATATATATATATATATATATATATATATATATATATATATATATATATATATATATATATATATATATATATATGTGTATATATATATATGTGTATATATATATGTATGTATGTATATATATATGTGTGTATATATATATATATATATATATATATATATATATATATATATATATACATATATATATATATATATATATATGTATGTGTGGGGAAAAAAAATCACAAGACTATTTCATCTCTACAGGCCTGTTTCATGAGGGGGGTACCCTCAATCGTCAGGAGATTTTAATGGGAGCATTCGCATACCATGGTTTATATAGGGCACAGAGTGGGTGGGTACAGGCTGGCCTATGGGCGTGGTGATTGGTTCATGTGTTACCTAGGAGGTGTTTCCGTCTATGGCGGCATGTTGTTACAATTTCGCTGCGCTTGTTGAGGGATGACAGGTCTGGACGGTAGATAATAAACAGCTTCTCTTTCAAGCATAGGTTGCATCTTTTATTACCACTATTGTAAGGTGTGCTGGATGCAAGAATTTGCCATGTTATTGAATATTCAACATTATTGTCTTTGCATCCAGCACACCTTACAATAGTGGTAATAAAAGATGCAACCTATGCTTGAAAGAGAAACTGTTTATTATCTACCGTCCAGACCTGTCATCCCTCAACAAGCGCTGCGAAATTGTAACAACATGCCGCCATAGACGGAAACACCTCCTAGGTAACACATGAACCAATCACCACGCCCTAGGCCAGTCTGTACCCACCCACTCTGTGCCCTATATAAACCATGGTATGCGAATGCTCCCATTAAAATCTCCTGACGATTGAGGGTACCTCCCTCATGAAACAGGCCTGTAGAGATGAAATAGTCTTGTGATTTTTTTTTTCCTCACACATACATATATTGCGCTCTACTACGGTATCGAGCACTATTTTTTGGATAACCTTATTAAGACATATATATATATATATATATATATATATATATATATATATATATATATATATGTATACATCCCCCCCCCCCAGCGGGCAGTTTGAATATCTCCCTAATTCTGAGGTCTCAAGGTTGGCAAGTATGACTACGACACCAAGATGAAATGGCGCTAAAGTACTCGAATGGCGGTCCAACAAAGCCAGGATGACCACTGAACGCGTCCTGCTAATCTGTGACCCGACTTTTAACGTCTCCCAGCCTGTCGTGTTGAAAGCAATGTCACGGTCCACAAAGTTTTTGCGCGCGTCA
>NC_084551.2:4015000-4017500 GCF_033978685.3 Nerophis lumbriciformis | reverse complement strand
GAATATCACCATGGGTGGAAGTTTCTGGCCATTAGCATGGCAAGCTAGAACCACAGTGAAGGATGACTTCTCATTCCCTGTGGTGCGAATATTCACCGTACGTGCTCCCGTTGTATCCACAGTGCGGTTCACAGGAATATCAAAAGTCAGTGGAACCTCGTCCATGTTGATAATGTTTTCTGGCCGGATCTTTTTTTCAGCTATCTTGTTTTTACAATATGCACGGAAAGTAGCCAGCTTTTCTTGAAAGTCTTTAGGCAGTTGCTGTGAAATAGTAGTCCGTGTGCGGATGGAGAGATTGCGTCTTTTCATGAACCGGAAACCTGTCGCTTAGTAGGAGCCATTTTGTGGTCTTTACAGATGTAAACACACAAAGGAAATGAAACGTAATATCCGCGCGCTTCTTCTTCTTCTACGGGGGCGGGTGGTTGCTTACAGTAGAAGAAGAAGCGCTTCCTGTTCTATGGGGGCGGGTGCTTACCTTGGCGGTTGCTTGCGTAGAAGAAGAAGCGCTTCCTCTTCTACGGGGAAAAAAGATGGCGGCTGTTTACCGTAGTTGCGAGACCTAAACTTTATGAAAATGAATCTTAATATTAATCCATATATAAAGCGCACCGGGTTATAAGCCGCACTGTCAGCTTTTGAGTAAATTTGTGGTTTTTAGGTGCGGCTAATAGTGCGGAAAATACGGTATACGTTTGTTCGGTGTTGAGGTGTCCGTGTGCTATAAACGTATGATTATTTTTTCTTGTGAATACAAAAAGTGAATATTTATGAAAATGTAAAATATTATCAGCGAGACGGAGACAGGGCGGCAGGAGCTAACTTTACAGTAAAAAAAAAAAAATAAATACAAAAAATTAAAAAAAAGCGTCATTGTGAATGTACATTTTTACTGGGATGAATACGACAGTGTTTTGGTTTTATGCTCCTCCAGCTTTTTATTTCTTGCCTGCTTCTCTACACAATAAGCACACTGTTGTTTTTTGCACAATTGGCTCTCCAACAGGCAAACATATACATATACAGGTAAAAGCCAGTAAATTAGAATATTTTGAAAAACTTGATTTATTTCAGTAATTGCATTCAAAAGGTGTAACTTGTACATTATATTTATTCATTGCACACAGACTGATGCATTCAAATGTTTATTTCATTTAATTTTGATGATTTGAAGTGGCAACAAATGAAAATCCAAAGTTCCGTGTGTCACAAAATTAGAATATTGTGTAAGGGTTAAATTTTGAAGACACCTGGTGCCACAAACTAATCAGCTGATTAACTCAAAACACCTGCAAAGGGCTTTAAATGGTCTCTCAGTCCAGTTCTGAAGCCTACACAAACATGGGGAAGACTTCAGATTTGACAGCTGTCCAAAAGGCAACCATCGACACATTGCACAAGGAGGGAAAGACACAAAAGGTTATTGCTGAAGAGGCTGGCTGTTCTCAGAGCTCTGTGTCCAAACACATTAATGGAGAGGCAAAGGGAAGGAAAAACTGTGGTCAGAAAAAGTGTACAAGCGATAGGGATCACCGCGCCCTGGTCAAGATTGTGAAAAAAAACCCATTCAAAAATGTGGGGGAGATTCAGAAGGAGTGGACAGCTGCTGGAGTCAGTGCTTCAAGATCCACCACCAAGAGACGCTTGAAAGACATGGGTTTCAACTGCCGCATACCTCGTGTCAAGCCACTGTTGACCAAGAAACAGCGCGCAAAGCGTCTCACCTGGGCTAAGGAAAAAAAGAGCTGGACTGCTGCTGAGTGGTCCAAAGTCATGTTTTCTGGCGAAAGCAAATTTTGCATTTCCTTTGGAAATCAAGGTCCCAGAGTTTGGAGGAAGACAGAAGAGGCACAGGATCCACGTTGCCTGAAGTCTAGTGTAACGTTTCCACCATCAGTGATGGTTTGGGGTGCCATGTCATCTGCTGGTGTCGGTCCACTCTGTTTCCTGAGATCCAGGGTCAACGCAGCCGTCTACCAGCAAGTTTTAGAGCACTTCATGCTTCCTGCTGCTGACCTGCTCTATGGAGATGGAGATTTCAAGTTCCAACAGGACTTGGCGCCTGCACACAGCGCAAAATCTACCCGTGCCTGGTTTACGGACCATGGTATTTCTGTTCTAAATTGGCCCGCCAACTCCCCTGACCTTAGCCCCATAGAAAATCTGTGGGGTATTGTGAAAAGGAAGATGCAGAATGCCAGACCCAAAAACGCAGAAGAGTTGAAGGCCACTATCAGAGCAACCTGGGCTCTCATAACACCCGAGCAGTGCCAGAAACTCATCGACTCCACGCCACGCCGCATTAACGCAGTAATTGAGGCAAAAGGAGCTCCAACCAAGTATTGAGTATTGTACATGCTCATATTTTTCATTTTCATACTTTTCAGTTGGCCAACATTTCTAAAAATCCCTTTTTTTGTATTAGCCTTAAGTAATATTCTAATTTTGTGACACACGGAATTTTGGATTTTCATTTGTTGCCACTTCAAATCATCAA
>NC_084551.2:3952500-4010000 GCF_033978685.3 Nerophis lumbriciformis | reverse complement strand
GGGTGGAGTGCCATCTCCGGGTTGGGGAGGAGATCTTGCCCCAAGTGGAGGAGTTCAAGTACCACGGAGTCTTGTTCACGAGTGAGGGAAGAGTGGATCGTGAGATCGACAGGCGGATCGGTGCGGCGTCTTCAGTAATGCGGACGCTGTATCGATCCGTTGTGGTGAAGAAGGAGCTGAGCCGGAAGGCAACGCTCTCAATTTACCGGTCGATCTACGTTCCCATCCTCACCTATGGTCATGAGCTTTGGGTTATGACCGAAAGGACAAGATCACGGGTACAAGCGGCCGAAATGAGTTTCCTCCGCCGGGTGGCGGGGCTCTCCCTTAGAGATAGGGTGAGAAGCTCTGTCATCCGGGAGGAGCTCAAAGTAAAGCCGCTGCTCCTCCACATCGAGAGGAGCCAGATGAGGTGGTTCGGGCATCTGGTCAGGATGCCACCCGAACGCCTCCCTAGGGAGGTGTTTAGGGCACGTCCGACCGGTAGGAGGCCGCGGGGAAGACCCAGGACACGTTGGGAAGACTATGTCTCCCGGCTGGCCTGGGAACGCCTCGGGGTCCCACAGGAAGAGCTGGACGAAGTGGCTGGGGAGAGGGAAGTCTGGGCTTCCCTGCTTAGGCTGCTGCCCCCGCGACCTGACCTCGGATAAGCGGAAGAAGATGGATGGATGGATGGATGGATTTCAGCTCAGCTTTTAATACAGTGCAAATTCACATACTCTTAGAGAAGCTCAAAGACATGGGTGTAAACTCCACCTTGATCAAATGGTTCCACTCTTTTTTTAACAAACAGAACACAGCAAGTGAAGGTCAACAGAACACTGTCAGGCACCAAACACTGCAACACAGGCGTCCCACAGGGTTGCGTTGTATCACCAACACTATTTACATTGTACACCAATGATTGTAGGACTGTGCACCCTAACAATTATACAGGTAAAAGCCAGTAAATTAGAATATTTTGAAAAACTTGATTTATTTCAGTAATTGCATTCAAACGGTGTAACTTGTACATTATATTTATTCATTGCACACAGACTGATGCATTCAAATGTTTATTTCATTTAATTTTGATGATTTGAAGTGGCAACAAATGAAAATCCAAAATTCCGTGTGTCACAAAATTAGAATATTACTTAAGGCTAATACAAAAAAGGGATTTTTAGAAATGTTGGCCAACTGAAAAGTATGACATTGAAAAATATGAGCATGTACAATACTCAATACTTGGTTGGAGCTCCTTTTGCCTCAATTACTGCGTTAATGCGGCGTGGCATGGAGTCGATGAGTTTCTGGCACTGCTCAGGTGTTATGAGAGCCCAGGTTGCTCTGATTGTGGCCTTCAACTCTTCTGCGTTTTTGGGTCTGGCATTCTGCATCTTCCTTTTCACAATACCCCACAGATTTTCTATGGGGCTAAGGTCAGGGGAGTTGGCGGGCCAATTTAGAACAGAAATACCATGGTCCGTAAACCAGGCACGGGTAGATTTTGCGCTGTGTGCAGGCGCCAAGTCCTGTTGGAACTTGAAATCTCCATCTCCATAGAGCAGGTCAGCAGCAGGAAGCATGAAGTGCTCCAAAACTTGCTGGTAGACGGCTGCGTTGACCCTGGATCTCAGGAAACAGAGTGGACCGACACCAGCAGATGACATGGCACCCCAAACCATCACTGATGGTGGAAACTTTACACTAGACTTCAGGCAACGTGGATCCTGTGCCTCTCCTGTCTTCCTCCAGACTCTGGGACCTCGATTTCCAAAGGAAATGCAAAATTTGCATGGTTGGGTGATGGTTTGGGGTGCCATGTCATCTGCTGGTGTCGGTCCACTCTGTTTCCTGAGATCCAGGGTCAACGCAGCCGTCTACCAGCAAGTTTTAGAGCACTTCATGCTTCCTGCTGCTGACCTGCTCTATGGAGATGGAGATTTCAAGTTCCAACAGGACTTGGCGCCTGCACACAGCGCAAAATCTACCCGTGCCTGATTTACGGACCATGGTATTTCTGTTCTAAATTGGCCCGCCAACTCCCCTGACCTTAGCCCCATAGAAAATCTGTGGGGTATTGTGAAAAGGAAGATGCAGAATGCCAGACCCAAAAACGCAGAAGAGTTGAAGGCCACTATCAGAGCAACCTGGGCTCTCATAACACCTGAGCAGTGCCAGAAACTCATCGACTCCATGCCACGCCGCATTAACGCAGTAATTGAGGCAAAAGGAGCTCCAACCAAGTATTGAGTATTGTACATGCTCATATTTTTCATTTTCATACTTTTCACTTGGCCAACATTTCTAAAAATCCCTTTTTTGTATTAGCCTTAAGTAATATTCTAATTTTGTGACACACGGAATTTTGGATTTTCATTTGTTGCCACTTCAAATCATCAAAATTAAATGAAATAAACATTTGAATGCATCAGTCTGTGTGCAATGAATAAATATAATGTACAAGTTACACCTTTTGAATGCAATTACTGAAATAAATCAAGTTTTTCAAAATATTCTAATTTACTGGCTTTTACCTGTATGGTGAAATTTGCGGACGATACCGTGCTCCTAAGCCTTCTACACAAGGATACGGACCCCTCTGTGTACCAAGACGAGATAGACCTATTTATTAGGTGGTGTGACACTAACCATCTTATTTTAAATGTGACCAAGAGACAGGAAATGGTTTTGGATCCGAGGAAAGTGACTGACCATGAGCCAGTGGTCATCAAAAATCAGGAAATCACCCAGGTATACTCATATAAATATTTAGGGGTTCATATTGATAATCTTCTCTGCTGGAAGACACATATTGACAAACTGTGCAATAGACTGCAACAGAGGCTATATTTTTAGCAAAGATTAAGATTGTACGGCGTAAGCAGCCACATCATGATGATTTTCTACCGTGCCATTGTAGAGAGCATCATTAGATACGGGATCACCTCATGGTTTGGCAACCTAACCGTTAAGCTAAAAAGCAAACTGGCCGGCATGCATAAAACGGCAATGAAAATCGTAGGGAGGAAAGAATATGAGCCTATACAGAGCATCTATGAGCAGGCAGTTAGGAAAAAAGCTAAGAAAATGATTTCCAACTCACAACACCCACTCTTTCCTGAATATGGAACCCTGCCATCAGGGAGAAGACTCCGGGTCCCACTATGCAAATCTAACCGCCTTAAATTATCATTTGTCCCAGCCTCCATTAAGCTGACCAACAATGTGCAATAGAATTTTAATACATAGGTTAGCACTTTTTTAGCACATAGCACTTTAGAACTAAGCACTTTAGCACACAGCACTTTATCCATGAGCTCTAGTGCAATGCACATTGGTACTTTATCTTATGCCTACATCAAAGTGCCACCTATGTCTATCAAGCTCCATGTTCTGATGTTTAAACGTTAGTTGTATGGTTGTGTCTGTGCTTGTGTTTTTGTTCTGTTGTTTTTGGGTATGTTAAGAAAGCAATGATGCACTGTGCCCAAGACAAATTTCCCCGCGGGGACAATAAAGTTGAACCTTGAACCTTGAACCTTGATCTTTGGTACGGGAGTAGGTCTTTTGAAACAATGCTTCTCAAACTTGTTCCACCAAGTACCACCTCAAAAAAAACATTTGGCAGTAGCGTAGTAGGTGTAAGTAAACATCAAAACCAAGGCAGAGGTTATTTAATTTTTTTGCCACTGTGTTTGAATATTTAAGTGATTCTTTGGCAAGGCAGCGTTATTTATATAGCACGTTAACAACAGTTTTAAAATTGGACCAAAGTGCTTTACAGGTTAAAAAGCATAGAGCAAAAAAAAAAAACAAAGAACATAAATACGGGGAAAGGGTTCGGATTAGAGATGTCCGATAATATTGACTGGGCCAATATTTGGCATTTTATGTATATCTATCAGCTTTTCCACAATTATAATATAACTTCATCAGCAGATACAATATACATCAGGGGTGCTCATTACGTCGATCGCGAGCTACCGGTCGATCTCGGAGGGTGTGTCAGTCGATCACCAGCCAGGCATTAAAAAAATAGTCCTAATTAAAGCTGCAAGCAGCATTGGTCGGGCCCGCGTATTTGGCAGGTGCTAGTCCTAAGTGTCCCAATACTTTTGTCAAGTTTTAGTCTGAAGTGTCCCAAGACTTTTGTCTAGTGTACCTACCTTGTCTGCATTGTGTGGGCACGTTGGTGCTTCCTGCTTTTAAGCAGCCATCTTAAAAAAACAGCAGCGCAGTGGTTCTTTGAAGGCTCATAAAATCAAAACCGGAGCAGTTAGAAAAATTATTTCGATAACTTTTATTTGCAAGGGTTCAATCTCTCTCCTGTGTTATTTTGAAGCTGATACGACAGACGCGCTCAGAGGAGATAATGTTTGAAGAGAAGTGACCGGTTTATAAAAAAAAATTGTTTTGAAGGGGAAATTGCAAACTTCCTGTTGATTTTTGCTGGGGGTTGTCAATATATGAAATGTAGGTCTAAGTGAGACCTACATAGAGGTTTTTGTTTCATGTCTCTTCGACCTTCCCAGTGGGAGTTACAGGCAGTTTTGTAATTTTTTCTTCCGAGGAGCATTTTTTTCTGTGTTTTATTCAAAAATTGCGGTAGAGCGCATTTTTGAGATTTGGGGTTAGGTTTTTTTATTAGATCGCAATTTCTGCTAGTCCTGATGTGTGCGTTCAGTTTGGTGAGTTTTGAAGTATGTTAAGGGGGTCAAATTACAGCTCAAAGAGGCAAAAGTGACTGTTTTTAGTACTTTTTTGTCTTGAAGGGGGAATTGCCAACCTCCTGTTGATTTCAGTCTAGTTGTTTTTTTTCCTAGGGGGCGCTAGAGCGCAATTTTGATTTTTGCGGTTCGTTTTTTTTATTAAAAGACAATTTTCGCAGGTCCTGATGTGTGGGTCAAATATGGTGAGTTTTGAAGCATGTAAAGTGGGTCAAATTAGTGCTCAAAGAGGCGGCGGAAGAAAAAGAATAAAACATAAAACCTTACAAATACAATAGGTCCTTATGTCCCATTGCATAAGGACTCCTTTTGGGAGTCCTTATGCAATGGGCCATGCGGGCCCTAAAAATGAGCGATCATAAATCTTCACTATGACGTCACTTTCGTCACTTGATTGACATTCACGGCACCCGAGGGTCTTCTGAGATGACGCTGGCTGCTGCCAGCTCATTAAAATTACCGACTGGAAGGCGAGAAACACTTTATTTCAACAGACTCTGGCGCCGTACCTGTCGTCAAAACTCCAAAGACCGACTGCACAGTTGCACAGTTGCGCTAACAAAACAAGAGTCTCAGAAAGCTGGCTCGCACAAGCTAGCAAGCTACGGAGTTTGCCGACAATGTATTTCTTGTAAAGTGTATACAAAGGAGTACGGAAGCTGCACAAATAAGATGCCAAAAACCAACCACTTTCATGTGGTATTGGACAGAAAGGAGGACTTTTTTTCTCCTCCATTCGAAAATGCGGACCTTATCAGCGCCACTGTCTGATTACAATCAGTGCAAGTCATCAGAATCAGGTAATACACCAACTTATATTCTTGTCTTCATGAAAGAAAGGAATCTATATGTGTTAAACATGCTTGTATTATCTTTAAACACCTTTAACTTGTTAACAATATTAACTATATGTGTTAAACATGCTTGCATTATCTTTAAACACCTTTAACGTGTTAACAATATTAACTATATGTGTTAAACATGCTTGTATTATCTTTAAACACCTTTAACGTGTTAGCAATATTAACTATATGTGTTAAACATGCTTGTATTATCTTTAAACACCTTTAACTTGTTAACAATATTAACTATATGTGTTAAACATGCTTGTATTATCTTTAAACACCTTTAACTTGTTAACAATATTAACTATATGTGTTAAACATGCTTGTATTATCTTTAAACACCTTTAACGTGTTAACAATATTAACTATATGTGTTAAACATGCTTGCATTATCTTTAAACACCTTTAACTTGTTAACAATATTAACTATATGTGTTAAACATGCTTGCATTATCTTTAAACACCTTTAAGTTGTTAACAATATTAACTATATGTGTTAAACATGCTTGTATTATCTTTAAACACCTTTAACGTGTTAACAATATTAACTATATGTGTTAAACATGCTTGCATTATCTTTAAACACCTTTAACGTGTTAACAATATTAACTATATGTGTTAAACATGCTTGCATTATCTTTAAACACCTTTAACGTGTTAACAATATTAACTATATGTATTAAACATTCTTGTATTATCATTAAACTCCTTTAATTTATTAACAATATTAACTACATGTGTTAAACATGCTTGCATTATCATTAAACACCTTTAACTTGTTAACAAAAACATATATTTCATAAATAAGTAAATATAAATGATATATATGAATGAGGTAGATCCCCACGACTTGATCAATTGAAAAGTAGCTCGCCTGCAGAAAAAGTGTGAGCACCCCTGATATACATGATAGCGATGTGATACCAGGGTTTCACCTCAATGTAATTGAACGTGGCAAAATCATAGCCGGCGCACCTTAAAAAATAAGGGTTATTTTTAGAGCTGTCTGATAATATCGGCCAATAAATGCGTTAAAATGTAATATCAGAAATTATCGGTATCGTTTTTTTTATTTATCGGTATCGTTTTTTTTTTTTAGGTTTTTTTTTTTTAATTAAATCAACATAAAAACACAAGATACACTTACAATTAGTGCACCAACACAAAAAAACTCCCTCCCCCATTTACACTCATTCACACAAAAGGGTTGTTTCTTTCTGTTATTAATATTCTGGTAGGTTCCTACATTATATATCAATACAGTCTGCAAGGGATACAGTCCGTAAGCACACATGATTGGTCCACTAATAGTACTAACCTCTTAACAGTTCATTTTACCAATTTTCATTAATTACTAGTTTCTATGCAACTGTTTTTATATTGTTTTTACTTTCTTTTTTATTCAAGAAAATGTTTTAAATGTATTTATCTTATTTTATTTTATTATTTTTTTTTAAAAAGGACCTTATCTTCACCATACCTGGTTGTCCAAATTAGGCATAATAATGTTTTAATTCCACGACTGTATACATCAGTATCGGTTGGTATCGGTAATTAAAGAGTTGGACAATATCGGATATCTGCAAAAAGCTTCTGTCATATAAATGATCTTTGACTAAAATTCTGGTACTTTAGTAAGTAATTAAAAACAGCAGAGGGCTTCTGTCAAAGAGGATCTTTGACTAGCATTTTGGTACTGTTGTAAGTTTTTAAAAACAGCAGAGGGCTTCTGTCATATAGAGGATCTTTGACTAGAATGCTGGTACTTTAGTAAGTCATTAAAACAGCAGAGGGTCTTTATCGAAGAGAGGGTCTTTGACTTGCATTTTGGTACTGTAGTAAGTCATTAAAAACTGCAGAGGGCTACTGTCATATAGAGGATCTTTGACTAGAATTCTGGTACTTTAGTAAGTCCTTAAAACTGCAGAGGGCTTCTGTCATATAAATGATCTTTGACTCAAATTCTGGTACTTTAGTAAGTAATTAAAAACAGCAGAGGGCTTCTGTCAAAGAGGATCTTTGACTAGCATTTTGGTACTGTTGTAAGTTATTAAAAACAGCAGAGGGCTTCTGTCATATAGAGGATCTTTGACTAGAATGCTGCTACTTTAGTAAGTCATTAAAACAGCAGAGGGTCTTTGTCGAAGAGAGGATCTTTGACTTGCATTTTGGTACTGTAGTAAGTTATTAAAAACATCAGAGGGCTTCTGTCGTATAGAGGATCTTTGACTAGCATTTTGGTACTGTGGTAAGTTATTAAAAACAGCAGAGGGCTACTGTCATATAGAAGATATTTGACTAGAATTCTGGTACTTTAGTAAGTCCTTAAAACTGCAGAGGGCTTCTGTCATATAAATGATCTTTGACTAGCATTTTGGTACTGTAGTTAGTCATTAAAAACTGCAGAGGGCTACTGTCATATAGAGGATCTTTGACGAGCATTTTGGTACTGTAGTTAGTCATTAAAAACTGCAGAGGGCTACTGTCATATAGAGGATCTTTGACGAGCATTTTGGTACTGTAGTTAGTCATTAAAAACTGCAGAGGGCTACTGTCATATAGAGGATCTTTGACTAGAATTCTGGTACTTTAATAAATCCCTAAAACTGCAGAGGGCTTCTGTCAAAGAGGATCTTTGACTAGCATTTTGGTACTGTTGTAAGTTATTAAAAACAGCAGAGGGCTTCTGTCTTATAGATGATCTTTGACTAGAATTCTGGTACTTTAGTAAGTCCCTAAAACTGCCGAGGGCTTCTGTCAAAGAGGATCTTTGACTAGCATTTTGGTACTGTTGTAAGTTGTTAAAAACAGCAGAGGGCTTCTGTCGTATAGAGGATCTTTGACTAGAATTCTGGTACTTTACTAAGTCCCTAAAACTGCCGAGGGCTTCTGTCAAAGAGGATCTTTGACTAGCATTTTGGTACTGTAGTAAGTCATTAAAAACTGCAGAGGGCTACTGTCATATAGAGGATCTTTGACTAGAATTCTGGTACTTTAGTAAGTCCCTAAAACTGCTGAGGGCTTCTGTCAAAGAGGATCTTTGACTAGAATTCTGGTACTTTAGTAAGTCCTTAAAACTGCAGAGGGCTTCTGTCAAAGAGGATCTTTGACTAGCATTTTGGTACTGTTGTAAGTTTTTAAAAACAGCAGAGGGCTTCTGTCAAAGAGGATCTTTGACTAGCATTTTGGTACTGTTGTAAGTTATTAAAAACAGCAGAGGGCTTCTGTCATATAGAGGATCTTTGACTAGAATGCTGCTACTTTAGTAAGTCATTAAAACAGCAGAGGGTCTTTGTCGAAGAGAGGATCTTTGACTTGCATTTTGGTACTGTCGTAAGTTATTAAAAACAGCAGAGTGCGTCTGTCATATAGAGGATCTTTGACTAGAATTCTGGTACTTTAGTAAGTCATTAAAACAGCAGAGGGTCTTTGTCGAAGAGAGGATCTTTGACTTGCATTTTGGTACTGTTGTAAGTTATTAAAAACAGCAGAGGGATTCTGTCAAAGAGAAAATCTGTGATGTGTTTGTTTTATATAGAAGATCTTTGACTAGTGTTTTTGCAGCAGGTTCTTTAAAACTGTGGCATGCTTGTTACATATAGAGGATCTTTAACTAGTGTTTTTGCAGCAGGTTCCTAAAAACTGTGGCATGCTTGTTAATATAGAGGATCTTTGACAAGTGTTTTTGCAGCATGGTCCTAAAAACTGTGGCATGCTTGGTACATATAGAGGATCTTTGACAAGTGTTTTTGCAGCACGTTCCTAAAAATTGTGGCATGCTTGGTACATATGGAGGATCTTTGACTAGTGTTTTTGCAGCATGTTCCTAAAAACTGTGGCATGCTTGGTACATATAGAGGATCTTTGACTAGTGTTTTTGCAGCATGGTCCTAAAAACTGTGGCATGCTTGGTACATATAGAGGATCTTTGACTAGTGTTTTTGCAGCATGTTCCTAAATACTGTGGCATGCTTGGTACATATAGAGGATCTTTGATTAGTGTTTTTGCAGCCCAGGTTCTCCTCCTCTTGCCTCCAAGGCTCTTTGAGGTGAGTCTGATGAATGAGTGAAAGGCCGGTCATTGATTGCTGATTAGATTTCCAGACATATTGATCAGGATACAAAGTGAGTCTCTGCTCACCATCCTTCCTTTTTTTTTTTGTTTATGATTATTTTCCCTCCCGCACTCATTTCCTGTTGGCTTCTGTCAGCCTTGATAAATGTGTGTGTGTGTGTGTGTGTGTGTGTGTGTGTGTGTGTGTGTGTGTGTGTGTGTGTGTGTGTGTGTGTGTGTGTGTGTGTGTGTGTGTGTGTGTGTGTGTGTGTGTGTGTGTGTGTGTGTGTCACATGAAGTCATTTAGCAGGTTATGTCTTATAGAGGATCTTTGACTCATATTTTAGCAGTACATTGTTAAAAGTACCAGAATGCTGCTGTCAAATAGAGGATCTTTGACTCGTGTTGTAGCAGTACATTGTTAAAACCACCAGAATGCTCCTGTCTTATAGAGGATCTTTGACTCCTATTTTAGTAGTACATTGTTAAAACCACCAGAATGCTCCTGTCATGTAGAGGATCTTTGACTCGTGTTTTAGCAGCACATTGTTAAAACCACCGGAATGCTCCTGTCTTATAGAGGATCTTTGACTCGTGTTTTAGCAGTACATTGTTAAAACCACCAAAATGCTCCTGTCTTGTAGAGGATCTTTGACTCGTATTTTAGCAGTACCGTACATTGTTAAAACTACCAGAATGCTGCTGTCAAATAGAGGATCTTTGACTCGTATTTTAGCAGTACATTGTTAAAACTACCAGAATGCTGCTGTCAAATAGAGGATCTTTGACTCGTATTTTAGCAGTACATTGTTAAAACCACCAGAATGCTCCTGTCCTATAGAGGATCTTTGACTCGTATTTTAGCAGTACATTGTTAAAACCACCAGAATGCTCCTGTCTTATAGAGGATCTTTGACTCGTATTTTAGCAGTACATTGTTAAAACCACCAGAATGCTCCTGTCTTATAGAGGATCTTTGACTTGTGTTTTAGCAGTACATTGTTAAAACCACCAGAATGCTCTTGTGTTATAGAGGATCTTTGACTCGTATTTTAGCAGTACATTGTTAAAACCACCAGAATGCTCCTGTCTTATAGAGGATCTTTGACTTCTATTTTAGCAGTACATTGTTAAAACCACCAGAATGCTCCTGTCATTTAAAGGATCTTTGACTCGTATTTTAGCAGTACATTGTTAAAACTACCAGAATGCTGCTGTCAAATAGAGGATCTTTGACTCATGTTGTAGCAGTACATTGTTAAAACCACCAGAATGCTCCTGTCTTATAGAGGATCTTTGACTCGTATTTTAGCAGTACATTGTTAAAACGACCAGAATGCTCCTGTCATTTAAAGGATCTTTGACTCGTATTTTAGCAGTACATTGTTAAAACTACCAGAATGCTGCTGTCAAATAGAGGATCTTTGACTCATGTTGTAGCAGTACATTGTTAAAACCACCAGAATGCTCCTGTCTTATAGAGGATCTTTGACTCGTATTTTAGCAGTACATTGTTAAAACGACCAGAATGCTCCTGTCATTTAAAGGATCTTTGACTCGTATTTTAGCCGTACATTGTTAAAACTACCAGAATGCTGCTGTCAAATAGAGGATCTTTGACTCGTGTTGTAGCAGTACATTGTTAAAACCACCGGAATGCTCCTTTCATGTCGAGGATCTTTGATTCCTATTTTAGCAAATCATTGTTAAAACCACCAGAGGATCTTTGACTCGTATTTTAGCAGTACATTGTTAAAACCACCAGAAGGCTGCTGTCAAATAGAGGATCTTTGACTCGTGTTTTAGCAGTACATTGTTAAAACCACCAGAATGCTCCTGTCTTATAGAGGATCTTTGACTCGTGTTTTAGTAGTACATTGTTAAAACCACCAGAATGCTCCTGTCATGTAGAGGATCTTTGACTCCTATTTTAGCAGTACATTGTTAAAACCACCAGAATGCTCCTGTCAAATACAGGATCTTTGACTTCAATTTCAGAAAATCATTGTTAAAACCACCAGAATGCTCCTGTCATGTAGAGGATCTTTGACTCGTGTTTTAGCAGTACATTGTTAAAACCACCGGAATGCTGCTGTCATGTAGAGGATCTTTGACTCCTATTTTAGCAATACATTGTTAAAACCACCAGAATGATCCTGTCATTTAAAGGATCTTTGACTCGTATTTTAGCAGTACATTGTTAAAACTACCAGAATGCTCCTGTCAAATAGAGGATCTTTGACTCGTGTTTTAGCAGTACATTGTTAAAACCACCAGAATGCTCCTGTCTTATAGAGGATCTCTGACTTCTATTTTAGCAGTACATTGTTAAAACCACCAGAATGCTCCTGTCTTATAGAGGATCTTTGACTTCTATTTTAGCAGTACATTGTTAAAACCACCAGAATGCTCCTGTCTTATAGAGGATCTTTGACTTCTATTTTAGCAGTACATTGTCAAAACCACCAGAATGCTCCTGTCATATAGAGGATCTTTGACTCATATTTTTTACTTCAAAATGGAAGAGTGCTCTTGTCATGAAGTAGATCTTTGACTACTTTTTTTTCCTGCAGTAGGTCCTTAAAAACAGCTGAGCACTTTTGTTGTATAGAGGATCTTTGACTCGCATTTTAGTAGTACATTGTTAAAACCACCAGAATGCTCCTGTCATATAGAGGATCTTCGACTCCTATTTTAGTAGTACATTGTTAAAACCACCAGAATGCTCCTGTCAAATAGAGGATCTTTGACTCGTGTTTTAGCAGTACATTGTTAAAACTACCAGAATGCTGCTGTCAAATAGAGGATCTTTGACTCGTGTTTTAGCAGTACATTGTTAAAACCACCAGAATGCTGTTGTCAAATAGAGGATCTTTGACTCGTATTTTAGCAGTACATTGTTAAAACCACCAGAATGCTCCTGTCAAATAGAGGATCTTTGACTCGTGTTTTAGCAGTACATTGTTAAAACCACCGGAATGCTCCTTTCATGTCGAGGATCTTTGATTCCTATTTTAGCAAATCATTGTTAAAACCACCAGAGGATCTTTGACTCGTATTTTAGCAGTACATTGTTAAAACCCCCAGAAGGCTGCTGTCAAATAGAGGATCTTTGACTCGTGTTTTAGCAGTACATTGTTAAAACCACCAGAATGCTCCTGTCTTATAGAGGATCTTTGACTCGTGTTTTAGTAGTACATTGTTAAAACCACCAGAATGCTCCTGTCATGTAGAGGATCTTTGACTCCTATTTTAGCAGTACATTGTTAAAACCACCAGAATGCTCCTGTCATATAGAGGATCTTTGACTCTTATTTTAACAAATCATTGTTAAAACCACCAGAATGCTCCTGTCATATAGAGGATCTTTGACTTGTATTTTAGCAGTACATTGTTAAAACCACCAGAATGCTCCTGTCAGATAGAGGATCTTTGACTCGTATTTTAGCAAATCATTGTTAAAACCACCAGAATGTTCCTGTTATACAGAGGATCTTTGACTTGTATTTTTACTGTAAATCCTTCAAAATAGAAGAGTGCTCTTGTTATATAGTGGATCTTGGATTGTTTTTTTCCCTGCAGTTGGTCCTTAAAACAGCTGAGCACTTTTGTCAAGTAGAGGACCTTTGACTTACATTTTTACTCTAGGTCCTTCAAAATGGAAGTGTGCTCCTGTCACATAGAGGATCTTTGACTGGCAAATTTTAGTCGAAGATTTTTAAAACAGCAGAGTGCTTCTGTCACATAGAGGATCTTTGACTGGCATTTCAGCCGTAGATTGTTAAAACAGCAGAGTGATTCTGTCACGTAGAGGATCTCTGACTGGCATTTTAGTCGAAGATTGTTAAAACAGCAGAGTGCTTCTGTCACATAGAGGATCTTTGACTCGCAAATTTCAGCCGTAGATTGTTAAAACAGCAGAGTGATTCTGTCACATAGAGGATCTATGACTAGCATTTTAGTCGAAGATTGTTGAAACAGCAGAGTGCTTCTGTCACATAGAGGATCTTTGACTGGCATTTTAGTTGTATATTGTTAAAACAGCAGAGTGATTCTCTCACATAGAGGATCTTTGACTGGCATTTCAGCCGTATATTGCTAAAACAGCAGAGCGCCTCTGTCACGTAGAGGATCTTTGACTGGCATTTTAGTTGTATATTGTTAAAACAGCAGAGTGCTTCTGTCACATAGAGGATCTCTGATTTGTTATTGTTTTTTCAGCAGGTCCAATTGAGTTGAATATCCCTGCTGGACTTGTTGTATGTAGGGCTTTTATTTTGGGACTCAATGGTCCAGAAAGACTGGAGGCCTGCAAGTGTAACCCTTCTCAATGGTCTTAAAGGAAAGCTGAAAGACTCCACTTACTTCTAATCCACGCTGGTGCTTTCATAAAGGCAGAATGCTATTAAAAACAATATTATTCTCCACATAAATGCTCATTCACCCATTTTCTTTCACTGCAAGCCGCTTGCTTTTTGACTCAATGGAGCGCCTCGCAAAGGAAAGCTACCATGTTTGAACCCTGACTGTGTGGTCAGTTTGTAACGTGTGTGTGTGTGTGTGTGTGTGTGTGTGTGTGTGTGTGTGTGTGTGTGTGTGTGTGTGTGTGTGTGTGTGTGTGTGTGTGTGTGTGTGTGTGTGTGTGCGTGTGTTATCAAAACACTGATCCAGGTCTCGCTAATTTGATATCATTTGGTCTCAAAACACTGATCCAGGTCTCGCTAATTTGATATCATTTGATATCAAAACATTGATCCAGGTCTTGCTAAATTGATATCCAAACACTGATCCAGGTCTCGCTAATTTGATATCAAAACACTGATTAGGTCTTGCTAATTTGATATCAAAACCCTGATCCAGGTCTTGCGAAAGTGATATCAAAAGACTGATCCAGGTCTTGCTAATTTGATATCAAAACACTGATCAGGTCTTGGTATTTGATATCATTTGGTATCAAAACACTGATCCAGGTTTCGCTACTTTAACATCAAAAGACTATACAGGGCTGACTAATTTGGTATCAAAAGACTGATCCAGATCTCACTTTATTGATATTAAAACTCTGATCCAGGTCTCACTAATTTAATATAAAAAAAACGATCCAGGTCTCGCTAATTTGATATCATTTGGTATCAAAAACACTGCTCCAGGTCTCACTAATTTGATATCATTTGATATCAAAACACTGATCCAGGTCTTGCTAAATTGATATCTAAACACTGATCCAGGTTTCGCTACTTTAATATCAAAAGACTGACACAGGGCTGACTAATTTGGTATCAAAACTCTGATCCAGGTCTCGCTAATTTAATATCATTTGGTATCAAAAACACTGATCCAGGTATGGTTGATTTGATATCAAAAGACTGATCCAGGTCTCGGTAATTTGGTACCATTTGGTCTCAAAACACTGATCCAGGTCTCGCTAATTTGATACCATTTGATATCAAAACATTGATCCAGGTCTTGCTAAATTGATATCTAAACACTGATCCAGGTCTCGCTAATTTGATATCAAAACACTGATTAGGTCTTGCTAATTTGATATCAAAACCCTGATCCAGGTCTTGCTAAAGTGATTTCAAAAGACTTATCCAGGTTTTGCTAATTTGATTTTCAAAACACTGAGCCAGGTCTTGCGAAAGTGATATCAAAAGACTGATCCAGGTGTTGCTAATTTGATATCAAAACACTGATCAGGTCTTGGTATTTGATATCATTTGGTATCAAAAACACTGATCCAGTTTTCGCTACTTTAACATCAAAAGACTATACAGGGCTGACTAATTGGGTATCAAAAGACTGATCCAGATCTCGCTAATTTGATATCAAAACTCTGATCCAGGTCTCGCTAATTTAATAAATGGGTTGTATTTACGATCCAGGTCTCGCTAATTTGATATCATTTGGTATCAAAAACACTGCTCCAGGTCTCGCTAATTTGATATCAAAACACTGATCCAGGTCTTGCTAAATTGATATCTAAACACTGATCCAGGTTTCGCTATTTTAATATCAAAAGACTGACACAGGGCTGACTAATTTGGTATCAAAAGACTGATCCAGATCTCGCTAATTTGATATCAAAACTCTGATCCAGGTCTTGCTAATTTAATATCAAAAAACCGATCCATGTCTCGCTAATTTGATATCATTTGATATCAAAACACTGATCCAGGTCTTGCTAAATTGATATCTAAACACTGATCCAGGTTTTGCTACTTTCATATCAAAAGACTGATACAGGGCTGACTAATTTGGTATCAAAAGACTGATCCAGATCTCGCTAATTTGGTATCAAAAACACTGATCCAGGTATGGTTGATTTGATATCAAAAGACTGATCCAGGTCTCGGTAATTTGATATCATTTGATATCAAAACACAGATTCAGCTCTCGTGCGTGCGTGCGTGCGTGCGTGCGTGCGTGCGTGCGTGCGTGCGTGCGTGCTTTGGTGTCCCTACAAAGTACAAACCCCGTTTCCATATGAGTTGGGAAATTGTGTTAAATGTAAATATAAACGGAATACAATGATTTGCAAATACCCATATTCAGTTGAATATGCTACAAAGACAACATATTTGATGTTCAAACTGATAAACATTTTTTTTTTGCAAATAATCATTAACTTTAGAATTTGATGCCAGCATCACGTGACAAAGAAGTTGGGAAAGGTGGCAATAAATACTGATAAAGTTGAGGAATGCTCATCAAACACTTATTTGGAACATCCCACAGGTGAACAGGCAAATTGGGAACAGGTGGGTGCCATGATTGGGTATAAAAGTAGATTCCATGACATTCACAAACAAGGATGGGGCGAGGGTCACCACTTTGTCAACAAATGCGTGAGCAACTTGTTGAACAGTTTAAGAAAAACCTTTCTCAACCAGCTATGGCAAGGAATTTAGGGATTTCACCATCTACGCTCCGTAATATCATCAAAGGGTTCAGAGAATCTGGAGAAATCACTGCACGTAAGCAGCTAAGCCCGTGACCTTCGATCCCTCAGGCTGTACTGCATCAACAAGCGACATCAGTGTGTAAAGGATATCACCACATGGGCTCAGGAACACTTCAGAAACCCACTGTCAGTAACTACAGTTGGTCGCTACATATGTAAGTGCAAGTTAAAACTCTCCTATGCAAGGCGAAAACCGTTTATCAACAACACCCAGAAACGCCGTCGGCTTCGCTGGGCCTGAGCTCATCTAAGATGGACTGATACAGAGTGGAAAAGTGTTCTGTGGTCTGACGAGTCCACTTTGGAAACTGTGGACGTCGTGTCCTCCGGACCAAAGAGGAAAAGAACCATCCGGATTGTTATAGGCGCAAAGTGTAAAAGCCAGCATGTGTGATGGTATGGGGGTGTATTAGTGCCCAAGACATGGGTAACTTACACATCTGTGAAGGCACCATTAATGCTGAAAGGTACATACAGGTTTTGGAGCAACATATGTTGCCATCCAAGCAACGTTTCCATGGACGCCCCTGCTTATTTCAGCAAGACAATGCCAAGCCACGTGTTACATCAGCATGGCTTCTTAGTAAAAGAGTGCGGGTACTAGACTGGCCTGTCTGTAGTCCAGACCTGTCTCCCATGGAAAATGTGTGGCGCATTATGAAGCCTAAAATAGCACAACGGAGACCCCCTGGACTGTTGAACAACTTAAGCTGTACATCAAGCAAGAATGGGACAGAATTCCACCTGAGAAGCTTCAAAAATGTGTCTCCTCAGTTCCCAAACGTTTACTGAGTGTTGTTAAAAGGAAATCATTGTATTCCGTTTATATTTACATCCAACCCAATTTCCCAACTCATATGGAAACGGGGTTTGTACAATGAGTCAATGGCGACAGTTGCTTTATGCTGATTAACATGGCGTATACTCCTTGTATGCCTGCTGCTTTGATGGCGTCATGCGTGTGCCCACCCTGTGTGTGTGTGTGTGTGTGTGTGTGTGTGTGTGTGTGTGTGTGTGTGTGTGTGTGTGTGTGTGTGTGTGTGTGTGTGTGTGTGTGTGTCGTCCTTGGCTTCTCGTCAAAGTTCTTGTTTCAGGCGTCTTCTGTCAATGCACAGCTATTTACTGAGTCCAAGCCACCATCTGGCCTCTCTAATTGCTTTGGATTGGAGGCTGGCATGTTGTAAAGCGCACACACACACACACACACACACACACACACACACACACACACACACACACACACACACACACACTACAAGTAGCATATAAGCAGTCTCTTCTAGTTCTCGTTGTGGTTTTTATTGAGTCATTGTTAGAATTTGTTGCTATAGATCATTGGTTCCCAAACTTTATTCACCAAATACTATCTTACTTGCAAACCTTCAGACCTCAAAACTAGGGACATATTTAAGAGGGTATGGTGGGTGGGTGTTTGAGGAAAAAAACGGGATTTCTTGCAATTCCGGGAATATTTTTGAACTTGGAAACATGATAGTTTGAATGTCCAGGATGAGTGGGATGTGTTGAAGGTGGAATGGTTTGAATAGGTTGAAAAATGTGGGAATTGTGGTTCTTGGAAAAATGTATAATTAATTACAATGGGAACTTCCTGGAAATTTGGGGAAAAACGGGATTTTTTGGAAAATGCCAAAACATGTGAATGTTCTGAATGAGTTGGTGTTGGAATTTTTCAAATCGGTCAAGAAATGTTGAAGTAGTAACATTTTTAATTGAAAAATGGTGTTATGGAATTCCTGGAATTTTGAGAAAACCGGGAATTTTTCCAGTTCAAAAAACAACTCTTTTTTTTGTCCCGAATAAGAGGAATGTTTTGACGGTGGAACGGCTGAAGTGGGTCGAAAAATGTGGAAGGAGTAGTCGACAGAAAAAAGGGGTTTGAAAAAAACGGGATTTCTTGGAATTCCTGGAATATTTTTGAATTTGGAAACATGATAGTTTGAATGTCCAGGATGAGTGGGATATGTTGAAGGTGGAAGGGTTTGAATAGGTTGAAAAATGTGGGAATTGTGGTTCTTGGAAAAATGTCCAATTCATTACAATGGGAACTTCCTGGAAATTTGGGGAAAAGTGGGATTTTTTGGAAAATGCCAAAACGTGAATGAGTTGGTGTTGGAATTTTTCAAATCGGTCGAGAAATGTTGAAGTAGTAACATTTTTAATGGAAAATGGAATTCCTGGAATTTCTGGAAAACTGGGAATTTTTCCAGTTCAAAAAACAACTTAGTTTTTTGTCCTGGTTAAGAGGAATGTTTTGACGGTGGAACGGCTGAAGTGGGTTGATAAATGTGGAAGGAGTGGTCGACAGAAAAATGGGTGAAAAAGGTGTTTGGGAAAAACGGGATTTCTTGGAATTCCTGGAATATTTTTTATCTTAAAAAAAAAATAGTTTGAATGTCCCAGGATGAGTGGAATATGTTGAAGGTGGAATGGTTTGAATAGGTTGAAAAATGTGGGAATTGTGGTTCTTGGAAAAATGTTCAATTCATTTCAACGGGAACTTCCTGGAAATTTGGGGAAAAGCGGGATTTTTTGGAAAATGCTAAAAAATGTGAATGTTCTGAATGAGTCGAGAAATGTTGAAGTAGCAACATTTTTAATGGAAAATGATATTATGGAATTCCTGGAATTTGGGGAAAACCGGGAATTTTAAAAGGAATGTTTTGACGGTAGAACGGTTGAAGTGGGTTGAAAAATGTAGTCGACAGAAAAATGGGTGAAAAAAAAGTTTGAAAAAAACGGTATTTCTGGAAATTCCTGGAATTTTTTTTTAACTTGGGAAAATGATAGTTTGAATGTCCAGGATGAGTGGGATGTGTTGAAGGTGGGATGGTTTGAATAGGTTGAAAAATGTGGGAATTGTGGTTCTTGGAAAAATGTCCAATTCATTTCAACAGGAACTTCCTGGAAATTTGGGGAAAAGCAGGATTTTTTTGGAAAATGCTAAAAAATGTAAATGTTCTGAATGAGTCGAGAAATGTTGAAGTAGCAACATTTTTTATGGAAAATGATATTATGGAATTCCTGGAATTTGGGGAAAACCGGGAATTTTAAAAGGAATGTTTTGACGGTAGAACGGTTGAAGTGGGTTGAAAAATGTAGTCGACAGTAAAATGGGTGAAAACGGAGTTTGAAAAAAACAGTATTTCTGGAAATTCCTGGAATTTTTTTTTTTACTTGGGAAAATGATAGTTTGAATGTCCAGGATGAGTGGGATGTGTTGAAGGTGGAATGGTTTGAATAGGTTGAAAAATGTGGGAATTGTGGTTCTTGGAAAAATGTCCAATTCATTTCAATGGGAACTTCCTGGAAATTTGGGGAAAAGCGGGATTTTTTGGAAAATGCCAAAAAATTTGAATGTTCTGAATGAGTCGAGAAATGTTGAAGTAGCAACATTTTTAATGGAAAATGATATTATGGAATTCCTGGAATTTGGGGAAAACCGGGAATTTTAAAAGGAATGTTTTGACGGTAGAACCGTTGAAGTGGGTTGAAAAATGTAGTCGACAGTAAAATGGGTGAAAACGGAGTTTGAAAAAAACAGTATTTCTGGAAATTCCTGGAATTTTTTTTTTAACTTGGGAAAATGATAGTTTGAATGTCCAGGATGAGTGGGATGTGTTGAAGGTGGAATGGTTTGAATAGGTTGAAAAATGTGGGAATTGTGGTTCTTGGAAAAATGTCCAATTCATTTCAACGGGAACTTCCTGGAAATTTGGGGAAAAGCGGGATTTTTTGGAAAATGCTAAAAAAATGTGAATGTTCCGAATGCGTCGAGAAATGTTGAAGTAGCAACATTTTTAATGGAAAATGATATTATGGAATTCCTGGAATTTGGGGAAAACCGGGAATTTTAAAAGGAATGTTTTGACGGTAGAACGGTTGAAGTGGGTTGAAAAATGTAGTTGACAGTAAAATGGGTGAAAAGGGAGTTTGAAAAAAACGGTATTTCTGGAAATTCCTGGATTTTTTTTTTAACTTGGGAAAATGATAGTTTGAATGTCCAGGATGAGTGGGATGTGTTGAAGGTGGAATGGTTTGAATAGGTTGAAAAATGTGGGAATTGTGGTTCTTGGAAAAATGTCCAATTCATTTCAACGGGAACTTCCTGGAAATTTGGGGAAAAGCGGGATTTTTTTGGAAAATGATAAAAAAATGTGAATGTTCTGAATGAGTCGAGAAATGTTGAAGTAGCAACATTTTTAATGGAAAATGATATTATGGAATTCCTGGAATTTGGGGAAAACCGGGAATTCTAAAAGGAATGTTTTGACGGTAGAACGGTTGAAGTGGGTTGAAAAATGTAGTCGACAGTAAAATGGGTGAAAAGGGAGTTTGAAAAAAACGGTATTTCTGGAAATTCCTGGAATTGTTTTTTTAACTTGGGAAAATGATAGCTTGAATGTCCAGGATGAGTGGGATGTGTTGAAGGTGGAATGGTTTGAATAGGTTGAAAAATGTGGGAATTGTGGTTCTTGGAAAAATGTCCAATTCATTTCAACGGGAACTTCCTGGAAATTTGGGGAAAAGCGGGATTTTTTTGGAAAATGATAAAAAAATGTGAATGTTCTGAATGAGTCGAGAAATGTTGAAGTAGCAACATTTTTAATGGAAAAATATATTATGGAATTCCTGGAATTTGGGGAAAACCGGGAATTCTAAAAGGAATGTTTTGACGGTAGAACGGTTGAAGTGGGTTGAAAAATGTAGTCGACAGTAAAATGGGTGAAAAGGGAGTTTGAAAAAAACGGTATTTCTGGAAATTCCTGGAATTGTTTTTTTAACTTGGGAAAATGATAGCTTGAATGTCCAGGATGAGTGGGATGTGTTGAAGGTGGAATGGTTTGAATAGGTTGAAAAATGTGGGAATTGTGGTTCTTGGAAAAATGTCCAATTCATTTCAACGGGAACTTCCTGGAAATTTGGGGAAAAGCGGGATTTTTTTGGAAAATGATAAAAAATGTGAATGTTCTGAATGAGTCGAGAAATGTTGAAGTAGCAACATTTTTAATGGAAAATGATATTATGGAATTCCTGGAATTTGGGGAAAACCGGGAATTTTAAAAGGAATGTTTTGACGGTAGAACGGTTGAAGTGGGTTGAAAAATGTAGTCGACAGAAAAATGGGTGAAAAAGGAGTTTGAAAAAAACGGTATTTCCGGAAATTCCTGGAATTTTTTTTTAACTTGGGAAATGATAGTTTGAATGTCCAGGATGAGTGGGATGTGTTGAAGGTGGAATGGTTTGAATAGGTTGAAAAATGTGGGAATTGTGGTTCTTGGAAAAATGTCAAATTCATTTCAACGGGAACTTCCTGGAAATTTGGGGAAAAGCGGGATTTTTTGGAAAATGCTAAAAAATTTGAATGTTCTGAATGAGTCGAGAAATGTTGAAGTAGCAACATTCTTAATGGAAAATGATATTATGGAATTTTGGGAAAACCGGGAATTTTAAAAGGAATGTTTTGACGGTAGAACGGTTGAAGTGGGTTGAAAAATGTAGTCGACAGAAAAATGGGTGAAAAAGGAGTTTGAAAAAAAACGGTATTTCTGGAAATTCCTGGAATTTTTTTTTAACTAGGGAAAATAATAGTTTGAATGTCCAGGATGAGTGGGATGTGTTGAAGGTGGAATGGTTTGAATAGGTTGAAAAATGTCAAATTCATTTCAACGGGAACTTCCTGGAAATTTGGGGAAAAGCGGGATTTTTTGGAAAATGCTAAAAAATGTGAATGTTCTGAATGAGTCGAGAAATGTTGAAGTAGCAACATTTTTAATGGAAAATGATATTATGGAATTCCTGGAATTTGGGGAAAACCGGGAATTCTAAAAGGAATGTTTTGACGGTAGAACGCTTGAAGTGGGTTGAAAAATGTAGTCGACAGTAAAATGGGTGAAAAGGGAGTTTGAAAAAAACGGTATTTCTGGAAATTCCTGGAATTGTTTTTTTAACTTGGGAAAATGATAGCTTGAATGTCCAGGATGAGTGGGATGTGTTGAAGGTGGAATGGTTTGAATAGGTTGAAAAATGTGGGAATTGTGGTTCTTGGAAAAATGTCCAATTCATTTCAACGGGAACTTCCTGGAAATTTGGGGAAAAGCGGGATTTTTTTGGAAAATGATAAAAAAATGTGAATGTTCTGAATGAGTCGAGAAATGTTGAAGTAGCAACATTTTTAATGGAAAATTATATTATGGAATTCCTGGAATTTGGGGAAAACCGGGAATTCTAAAAGGAATGTTTTGACGGTAGAACGGTTGAAGTGGGTTGAAAAATGTAGTCGACAGTAAAATGGGTGAAAAGGGAGTTTGAAAAAAACGGTATTTCTGGAAATTCCTGGAATTGTTTTTTTAACTTGGGAAAATGATAGCTTGAATGTCCAGGATGAGTGGGATGTGTTGAAGGTGGAATGGTTTGAATAGGTTGAAAAATGTGGGAATTGTGGTTCTTGGAAAAATGTCCAATTCATTTCAACGGGAACTTCCTGGAAATTTGGGGAAAAGCGGGATTTTTTTGGAAAATGATAAAAAATGTGAATGTTCTGAATGAGTCGAGAAATGTTGAAGTAGCAACATTTTTAATGGAAAATGATATTATGGAATTCCTGGAATTTGGGGAAAACCGGGAATTTTAAAAGGAATGTTTTGACGGTAGAACGGTTGAAGTGGGTTGAAAAATGTAGTCGACAGAAAAATGGGTGAAAAAGGAGTTTGAAAAAAACGGTATTTCCGGAAATTCCTGGAATTTTTTTTTAACTTGGGAAATGATAGTTTGAATGTCCAGGATGAGTGGGATGTGTTGAAGGTGGAATGGTTTGAATAGGTTGAAAAATGTGGGAATTGTGGTTCTTGGAAAAATGTCAAATTCATTTCAACGGGAACTTCCTGGAAATTTGGGGAAAAGCGGGATTTTTTGGAAAATGCTAAAAAATTTGAATGTTCTGAATGAGTCGAGAAATGTTGAAGTAGCAACATTCTTAATGGAAAATGATATTATGGAATTTTGGGAAAACCGGGAATTTTAAAAGGAATGTTTTGACGGTAGAACGGTTGAAGTGGGTTGAAAAATGTAGTCGACAGAAAAATGGGTGAAAAAGGAGTTTGAAAAAAAACGGTATTTCTGGAAATTCCTGGAATTTTTTTTTAACTAGGGAAAATAATAGTTTGAATGTCCAGGATGAGTGGGATGTGTTGAAGGTGGAATGGTTTGAATAGGTTGAAAAATGTCAAATTCATTTCAACGGGAACTTCCTGGAAATTTGGGGAAAAGCGGGATTTTTTGGAAAATGCTAAAA
This sequence comes from Nerophis lumbriciformis, assembly GCF_033978685.3. Classification (NCBI taxonomy): domain Eukaryota; kingdom Metazoa; phylum Chordata; class Actinopteri; order Syngnathiformes; family Syngnathidae; genus Nerophis; species Nerophis lumbriciformis. The sequence goes on along the minus strand of NC_084551.2, from coordinate 3,986,113 downwards.
AATGTGAATGTTCTGAATGAGTCGAGAAATGTTGAAGTAGCAACATTTTTAATGGAAAATGATATTATGGAATTCCTGGAATTTGGGGAAAACCGGGAATTCTAAAAGGAATGTTTTGACGGTAGAACGGTTGAAGTGGGTTGAAAAATGTAGTCGACAGTAAAATGGGTGAAAAGGGAGTTTGAAAAAAACGGTATTTCTGGAAATTCCTGGAATTGTTTTTTTAACTTGGGAAAATGATAGCTTGAATGTCCAGGATGAGTGGGATGTGTTGAAGGTGGAATGGTTTGAATAGGTTGAAAAATGTGGGAATTGTGGTTCTTGGAAAAATGTCCAATTCATTTCAACGGGAACTTCCTGGAAATTTGGGGAAAAGCGGGATTTTTTGGAAAATGATAAAAAATGTGAATGTTCTGAATGAGTCGAGAAATGTTGAAGTAGCAACATTTTTAATGGAAAATGATATTATGGAATTCCTGGAATTTGGGGAAAACCGGGAATTTTAAAAGGAATGTTTTGACGGTAGAACGGTTGAAGTGGGTTGAAAAATGTAGTCGACAGAAAAATGGGTGAAAAAGGAGTTTGAAAAAAAACGGTATTTCTGGAAATTCCTGGAATTTTTTTTTAACTAGGGAAAATAATAGTTTGAATGTCCAGGATGAGTGGGATGTGTTGAAGGTGGAATGGTTTGAATAGGTTGAAAAATGTCAAATTCATTTCAACGGGAACTTCCTGGAAATTTGGGGAAAAGCGGGATTTTTTGGAAAATGCTAAAAAATGTGAATGTTCTGAATGAGTCGAGAAATGTTGAAGTAGCAACATTTTTAATGGAAAATGATATTATGGAATTCCTGGAATTTGGGGAAAACCGGGAATTCTAAAAGGAATGTTTTGACGGTAGAACGGTTGAAGTGGGTTGAAAAATGTAGTCGACAGTAAAATGGGTGAAAAGGGAGTTTGAAAAAAACGGTATTTCTGGAAATTCCTGGAATTGTTTTTTTAACTTGGGAAAATGATAGCTTGAATGTCCAGGATGAGTGGGATGTGTTGAAGGTGGAATGGTTTGAATAGGTTGAAAAATGTGGGAATTGTGGTTCTTGGAAAAATGTCCAATTCATTTCAACGGGAACTTCCTGGAAATTTGGGGAAAAGCGGGATTTTTTTGGAAAATGATAAAAAATGTGAATGTTCTGAATGAGTCGAGAAATGTTGAAGTAGCAACATTTTTAATGGAAAATGATATTATGGAATTCCTGGAATTTGGGGAAAACCGGGAATTTTAAAAGGAATGTTTTGACGGTAGAACGGTTGAAGTGGGTTGAAAAATGTAGTCGACAGAAAAATGGGTGAAAAAGGAGTTTGAAAAAAACGGTATTTCCGGAAATTCCTGGAATTTTTTTTTAACTTGGGAAATGATAGTTTGAATGTCCAGGATGAGTGGGATGTGTTGAAGGTGGAATGGTTTGAATAGGTTGAAAAATGTGGGAATTGTGGTTCTTGGAAAAATGTCAAATTCATTTCAACGGGAACTTCCTGGAAATTTGGGGAAAAGCGGGATTTTTTGGAAAATGCCAAAACATGTGAATGGTTGGTGTTGGAATTTTTCAAATCGGTCGAGAAATGTTGAAGTAGTAACATTTTTAATGGAAAATGGAATTCCTGGAATTTCTGGAAAACTGGGAATTTTTCCAGTTCAAAAAACATCTTAGTTTTTTGTCCTGGTTAAGAGGAATGTTTTGACGGTGGAACGGCTGAAGTGGGTTGATAAATGTGGAAGGAGTGGTCGACAGAAAAATGGGTGAAAAAGGTGTTTGGGAAAAACGGGATTTCTTGGAATTCCTGGAATATTTTTTATCTTGAAAAAATAATAGTTTGAATGTCCCAAGATGAGTGGAATATGTTGAAGGTGGAATGGTTTGAATAGGTTGAAAAATGTGGGAATTGTGTGTCTTGGAAAAATGTCTAATTCATTTCAACGGGAACTTCCTGGAAATTTGGGGAAAAGCAGGATTTTTTGGAAAATGCTAAAAAATGTGAATGTTCTGAATGAGTCGAGAAATGTTGAAGTAGCAACATTTTTAATGGAAAATGATATTATGGAATTCCTGGAATTTGGGGAAAACCGGGAATTTTAAAAGGAATGTTTTGACGGTAGAACGGTTGAAGTGGGTTGAAAAATGTAGTCGACAGTAAAATTGGTGAAAAAGGAGTTTGAAAAAAACGGCATTTCTGGAAATTCCTGGATTTTTTTTTTAACTTGGGAAAATGATAGTTTGAATGTCCAGGATGAGTGGGATGTGTTGAAGGTGGAACGGTTTGAATAGGTTGAAAAATGTGGGAATTGTGGTTCTTGGAAAAATGTCCAATTCATTTCAACGGGAACGTCCTGGAAATTTGGGGAAAAGCGGGATTTTTTGGAAAATGCTAAAAAATGTGAATGTTCTGAATGAGTCGAGAAACGTTGAAGTAGCAACATATTTAATGGAAAATGATATTATGGAATTCCTGGAATTTGGGAAAAACCGGGAATTTTAAAAGGAATGTTTTGACGGTAGAACGGTTGAAGTGGGTTGAAAAATGTAGTCGACAGAAAAATGGGTGAAAAAGGAGTTTGAAAAAAACGGTATTTCTGGAAATTCCTGGAAAAAAAAATTTAACTTGGGAAAATGATAGTTTGAATGTCCAGGATGAGTGGGATGTGTTGAAGATGGAAAGGTTTGAATAGGTTGAAAAATGTGGGAATTGTGGTTCTTGGAAAAATGTCAAATTCATTTCGACGGGAACTTCCTGGAAATTTGGGGAAAAGCGGGATTTTTTGGAAAATGCGAAAAAATTTGAATGTTCTGAATGAGTCGAGAAATGTTGAAGTAGCAACATTTTTAATGGAAAATGATATTATGGAATTCCTGGAATTTGGGGAAAACCGGGAACTTTAAAAGGAATGTTTTGACGGTAGAACGGTTGAAGTGGGTTGAAAAATGTAGTCGACAGAAAAATGGGTAAAAAAGGAGTTTGAAAAAAACGGTATTTCCGGAAATTCCTGGAATTTTTTTTTAACTTGGGAAAATAATAGTTTGAATGTCCAGGATGATTGGGATGTTTTGAAGGTGGAATGGTTTGAATAGGTTGAAAAATGTGGGAATTGTGGTTCTTGGAAAAATGTCCAATTCATTTCAACGGGAACTTCCTGGAAATTTGGGGAAAAGCGGGATTTTTTTGGAAAATGATAAAAAATGTGAATGTTCTGAATGAGTCGAGAAATGTTGAAGTAGCAACATTTTTAATGGAAAATGATATTATGGAATTCCTGGAATTTGGGGAAAACCGGGAATTTTAAAAGGAATGTTTTGACGGTAGAACGGTTGAAGTGGGTTGAAAAATGTAGTCGACAGAAAAATGGGTGAAAAAGGAGTTTGAAAAAAACGGTATTTCCGGAAATTCCTGGAATTTTTTTTTAACTTGGGAAATGATAGTTTGAATGTCCAGGATGAGTGGGATGTGTTGAAGGTGGAATGGTTTGAATAGGTTGAAAAATGTGGGAATTGTGGTTCTTGGAAAAATGTCAAATTCATTTCAACGGGAACTTCCTGGAAATTTGGGGAAAAGCGGGATTTTTTGGAAAATGCGAAAAAATTTGAATGTTCTGAATGAGTCGAGAAATGTTGAAGTAGCAACATTTTTAATGGAAAATGATATTATGGAATTCCTGGAATTTGGGGAAACCCGGGAACTTTAAAAGGAATGTTTTGACGGTAAAACGGTTGAAGTGGGTTGAAAAATGTAGTCGACAGAAAAATGGGTAAAAAAGGAGTTTGAAAAAAACGGTATTTCCGGAAATTCCTGGAATTTTTTTTTAACTTGGGAAAATAATAGTTTGAATGTCCAGGATGATTGGGATGTTTTGAAGGTGGAATGGTTTGAATAGGTTGAAAAATGTGGGAATTGTGGTTCTTGGAAAAATGTCCAATTCATTTCAACGGGAACTTCCTGGAAATTTGGGGAAAAGCGGGATTTTTTTGGAAAATGATAAAAAATGTGAATGTTCTGAATGAGTCGAGAAATGTTGAAGTAGCAACATTTTTAATGGAAAATGATATTATGGAATTCCTGGAATTTGGGGAAAACCGGGAATTTTAAAAGGAATGTTTTGACGGTAGAACGGTTGAAGTGGGTTGAAAAATGTAGTCGACAGAAAAATGGGTGAAAAAGGAGTTTGAAAAAAACGGTATTTCCGGAAATTCCTGGAATTTTTTTTTAACTTGGGAAATGATAGTTTGAATGTCCAGGATGAGTGGGATGTGTTGAAGGTGGAATGGTTTGAATAGGTTGAAAAATGTGGGAATTGTGGTTCTTGGAAAAATGTCAAATTCATTTCAACGGGAACTTCCTGGAAATTTGGGGAAAAGCGGGATTTTTTGGAAAATGCGAAAAAATTTGAATGTTCTGAATGAGTCGAGAAATGTTGAAGTAGCAACATTTTTAATGGAAAATGATATTATGGAATTCCTGGAATTTGGGGAAACCCGGGAACTTTAAAAGGAATGTTTTGACGGTAAAACGGTTGAAGTGGGTTGAAAAATGTAGTCGACAGAAAAATGGGTAAAAAAGGAGTTTGAAAAAAACGGTATTTCCGGAAATTCCTGGAATTTTTTTTTAACTTGGGAAAATAATAGTTTGAATGTCCAGGATGATTGGGATGTTTTGAAGGTGGAATGGTTTGAATAGGTTGAAAAATGTGGGAATTGTGGTTCTTGGAAAAATGTCCAATTCATTTCAACGGGAACTTCCTGGAAATTTGGGGAAAAGCGGGATTTTTTTGGAAAATGATAAAAAATGTGAATGTTCTGAATGAGTCGAGAAATGTTGAAGTAGCAACATTTTTAATGGAAAATGATATTATGGAATTCCTGGAATTTGGGGAAAACCGGGAATTTTAAAAGGAATGTTTTGACGGTAGAACGGTTGAAGTGGGTTGAAAAATGTAGTCGACAGAAAAATGGGTGAAAAAGGAGTTTGAAAAAAACGGTATTTCCGGAAATTCCTGGAATTTTTTTTAAACTTGGGAAATGATAGTTTGAATGTCCAGGATGAGTGGGATGTGTTGAAGGTGGAATGGTTTGAATAGGTTGAAAAATGTGGGAATTGTGGTTCTTGGAAAAATGTCAAATTCATTTCAACGGGAGCTTGCTGGAAATTTGGGGAAAAAGCGGGATTTTTTGGAAAATGCTAAAAAATGTGAATGTTCTGAATGAGTCGAGAAATGTTGAAGTAGCAACATTTTCAATGGAAAATTATATTATGGAATTCCTGGAATTTGGGGAAAACCGGGAATTTTAAAAGGAATGTTTTGACGGTAGAACGGTTGAAGTGGGTTGAAAAATGTTGTTGACAGAAAAATGGGTGAAAAAGGAGTTTGAAAAAAACGGTATTTCCGGAAATTCCTGGAATTTTTTTTTAACTTGGGAAAATTATAGTTTGAATGTCCAGGATGAGTGGGATGTATTGAAGGTGGAATGGTTTGAATAGGTTGAAAAATGTGGGAATTGTGGTTCTTGGAAAAATGTCAAATTCATTTCAACGGGAACTTCCTGGAAATTTGGGGAAAAGCGGGATTTTTTTGGAAAATGACAAAAAATGTGAATGTTCTGAATGAGTCGAGAAATGTTGAAGTAGCAACATTTTTAATGGAAAATGATATTATGGAATTCCTGGAATTTGGGGAAAACCGGGAATTTTAAAAGGAATGTTTTGACGGTAGAACGGTTGAAGTGGGTTGAAAAATGTAGTCGACAGAAAAATGGGTGAAAAAGGAGTTTGAAAAAAACGGTATTTCTGGAAATTCCTGGAAAAAAAATTTTAACTTGGGAAAATGATAGTTTGAATGTCCAGGATGAGTGGGATGTGTTGAAGGTGGAATGGTTTGAATAGGTTGAAAAATGTGGGAATTGTGGTTCTTGGAAAAATGTCAAATTCATTTCAACGGGAGCTTGCTGGAAATTTGGGGAAAAAGCGGGATTTTTTGGAAAATGCTAAAAAATGTGAATGTTCTGAATGAGTCGAGAAATGTTGAAGTAGCAACATTTTCAATGGAAAATTATACTATGGAATTCCTGGAATTTGGGGAAAACCGGGAATTTTAAAAGGAATGTTTTGACGGTAGAACGGTTGAAGTGGGTTGAAAAATGTAGTCGACAGAAAAATGGGTGAAAAAGGAGTTTGAAAAAAACGGTATTTCCGGAAATTCCTGGAATTTTTTTTTAACTTGGGAAATGATAGTTTGAATGTCCAGGATGAGTGGGATGTGTTGAAGGTGGAATGGTTTGAATAGGTTGAAAAATGTGGGAATTGTGGTTCTTGGAAAAATGTCAAATTCATTTCAACGGGAGCTTGCTGGAAATTTGGGGAAAAAGCGGGATTTTTTGGAAAATGCTAAAAAATGTGAATGTTCTGAATGAGTCGAGAAATGTTGAAGTAGCAACATTTTCAATGGAAAATTATATTATGGAATTCCTGGAATTTGGGGAAAACCGGGAATTTTAAAAGGAATGTTTTGACGGTAGAACGGTTGAAGTGGGTTGAAAAATGTTGTTGACAGAAAAATGGGTGAAAAAGGAGTTTGAAAAAAACGGTATTTCCGGAAATTCCTGGAATTTTTTTTTAACTTGGGAAAATTATAGTTTGAATGTCCAGGATGAGTGGGATGTATTGAAGGTGGAATGGTTTGAATAGGTTGAAAAATGTGGGAATTGTGGTTCTTGGAAAAATGTCCAATTCATTTCAACGGGAACTTCCTGGAAATTTGGGGAAAAGCGGGATTTTTTTGGAAAATGACAAAAAATGTGAATGTTCTGAATGAGTCGAGAAATGTTGAAGTAGCAACATTTTTAATGGAAAATGATATTATGGAATTCCTGGAATTTGGGGAAAACCGGGAATTTTAAAAGGAATGTTTTGACGGTAGAACGGTTGAAGTGGGTTGAAAAATGTAGTCGACAGAAAAATGGGTGAAAAAGGAGTTTAAAAAAAAAACGGTATTTCTGGAAATTCCTGGAATTTTTATTTTAACTTGGGAAAATAATAGTTTGAATGTCCATGATGAGTGGGATGTGTTGAAGGTGGAATGGTTTGAATAGGTTGAAAAATGTGGGAATTGTGTGTCTTGGAAAAATGTCTAATTCATTTCAACGGGAACTTCCTGGAAATTTGGGGAAAAGCAGGATTTTTTGGAAAATGCTAAAAAATGTGAATGTTCTGAATGAGTCGAGAAATGTTGAAGTAGCAACATTTTTAATGGAAAATGATATTATGGAATTCCTGGAATTTGGGAAAAACCGGGAATTATAAAAGGAATGTTTTGACGGTAGAACGGTTGAAGTGGGTTGAAAAATGTAGTCGACAGTAAAATGGGTGAAAAGGGAGTTTGAAAAAAAAAAACGGTATTTCTGGAAATTCCTGGAATTTTTTTTTTAACTTGGGAAAATTTTAGTTTGAATGTCCAGGATGTGTTGAAGGTGGAATGGTTTGAATAGGTTGAAAAATGTGGGAATTGTGGTTCTTAGAAAAATGTCCAATTCATTTCAATGGAAACTTCCTGGACATTTTGGGAAAAGCTGGATTTTTTTGTAAATGCCAAAACATGTGAATGTTCTGAATGAGTTTGGTCTTACAATTTTTCAAATCGGTTGAGAAATGTTGAAGTAGTAACATTTTTAATTGAAAAATTGTGTTATGGAATTCCTGGAATTTCGGGAAAACCAGGATTTTTTCCAGTTCGAAAAACAACTTTGTTTTTTTGTCCTGATTAAGAGGAATGTTTTGACGGTGGAACGGTTGAAGTGGGTTGAAAAATGTTGTTGACAGAAAAATGGGTGAAAAGGGAGTTTGAAAAAAACGGTATTTCTGGAAATTCCTGGAATTTTTTTTTTACTTGGGAAAATTATAGTTTGAATGTCCAGGATGAGTGGGATGTGTTGAAGGTGGAATGGTTTGAATAGGTTGAAAAATGTGGGAATTGTGGTTCTTGGAAAAATGTCCAATTCATATCAACGGGAACTTCCTGGAAATTTGGGGAAAAGCGGGATTTTTTGGAAAATGATAAAAAAATTTGAATGCTCTGGATTAGTCGAGAAATGTTGAAGTAGCAACATTTTTAATGGAAAATTATATTATGGAATTCCTGGAATTTGGGGAAAACCGGGAATTTAAAAAGGAATGCTTTGACGGTAGAACGGTTGAAGTGGGATGAAAAATGTAGTCGACAGTAAAATAGGTGAAAAAGGAGTTTGAAAAAAACGGTATTTCTGGAAATTCCTGGAATTTTTTTTTTTAACTTGGGAAAATAATAGTTTGAATGTCCAGGATGAGTGGGATGTATTGAAGGTGGAATGGTTTGAATAGGTTGAAAAATGTCAAATTCATTTCAACGGGAACTTCCTGGAAATTAGGGGAAAAGCGGGATTTTTTTGGAAAATGACAAAAAATGTGAATGTTCTGAATGAGTCGAGAAATGTTGAAGTAGCAACATTTTTAATGGAAAATGATATTATGGAATTCCTGGAATTTGGGGAAAACCGGGAATTTTAAAAGGAATGTTTTGACGTTAGAACGGTTGAAGTGGGTTGAAAAATGTAGTCGACAGTAAAATGGGTGAAAACGGAGTTTGAAAAAAACGGTATTTCTGGAAATTCCTGGAATTGTTTTTTTAACTTGGGAAAATGATAGTTTGAATGTCCAGGATGAGTGGGATGTGTTGAAGGTGGAATGGTTTGAATAGGTTGAAAAATGTGGGAATTGTGGTTCTTGGAAAAATGTCCAATTCATATCAACGGGAACTTCCTGGAAATTTGGGGAAAAGCGGGATTTTTTGGAAAATGATAAAAAAATTTGAATGCTCTGGATTAGTCGAGAAATGTTGAAGTAGCAACATTTTTAATGGAAAATTATATTATGGAATTCCTGGAATTTGGGGAAAACCGGGAATTTAAAAAGGAATGCTTTGACGGTAGAACGGTTGAAGTGGGATGAAAAATGTAGTCGACAGTAAAATAGGTGAAAAAGGAGTTTGAAAAAAACGGTATTTCTGGAAATTCCTGGAATTTTTTTTTTTAACTTGGGAAAATAATAGTTTAAATGTCCAGGATGAGTGGGATGTATTGAAGGTGGAATGGTTTGAATAGGTTGAAAAATGTCAAATTCATTTCAACGGGAACTTCCTGGAAATTTGGGGAAAAGCGGGATTTTTTTGGAAAATGACAAAAAATGTGAATGTTCTGAATGAGTCGAGAAATGTTGAAGTAGCAACATTTTTAATGGAAAATGATATTATGGAATTCCTGGAATTTGGGGAAAACCGGGAATTTTAAAAGGAATGTTTTGACGGTAGAACGGTTGAAGTGGGTTGAAAAATGTAGTCGACAGAAAAATGGGTGAAAAAGGAGTTTGAAAAAAACGGTATTTCTGGAAATTCCTGGAAAAAAAATTTTAACTTGGGAAAATGATAGTTTGAATGTCCAGGATGAGTGGGATGTGTTGAAGGTGGAATGGTTTGAATAGGTTGAAAAATGTGGGAATTGTGGTTCTTGGAAAAATGTCCAATTCATTTCAACGGGAACTTCCTGGAAATTTGGGGAAAAGCGGGATTTTTTTGGAAAATGATAAAAAAAAATTGAATGTTCTGAATGAGTCGAGAAATGTTGAAGTAGCAACATTTTTAATGGAAAATGATATTATGGAATTCCTGGAATTTGGGGAAAACCGGGAATTTTAAAAGGAATGTTTTGACGGTAGAACGGTTGAAGTGGGTTGAAAAATGTAGTCGACAGAAAAATGGGTGAAAAAGGAGTTTGAAAAAAACGGTATTTCTGGAAATTCCTGGAAAAAAAATTTTAACTTGGGAAAATGATAGTTTGAATGTCCAGGATGAGTGGGATGTGTTGAAGGTGGAATGGTTTGAATAGGTTGAAAAATGTGGGAATTGTGGTTCTTGGAAAAATGTCCAATTCATTTCAACGGGAACTTCCTGGAAATTTGGGGAAAAACGGGATTTTTTTGGAAAATGACAAAAAATGTGAATGTTCTGAATGAGTCGAGAAATGTTGAAGTAGCAACATTTTTAATGGAAAATGATATTATGGAATTCCTGGAATTTGGGGAAAACCGGGAATTTTAAAAGGAATGTTTTGACGGTAGAACGGTTGAAGTGGGTTGAAAAATGTAGTCGACAGAAAAATGGGTGAAAAAGGAGTTTTAAAAAAAAACGGTATTTCTGGAAATTCCTGGAATTTTTATTTTAACTTGGGAAAATAATAGTTTGAATGTCCAGGATGAGTGGGATGTGTTGAAGGTGGAATGGTTTGAATAGGTTAAAGTGGGCGTGACTTGGCTGCAGCTACATGTACTTGTTCCCAAGTCCCACCTCGCCACTAGGAACTGAAATAGTTCCTGTGGAACTTTGTTTACCAGGGTAGTTTTTGGTGGAAGCACAGCGGGGTACTTTCATTACAAGGCAAATGGGGAAAGTTCCTGTCGAAGATCCTGCTGGGGAAAAGAGCCTAATGACCGAAGATTGCGTTGCCCAGGTGTGTCCTTTTGTATTGATTGTGCACTCAGCAGACTAAGTAATTCAGATGGTGTGGGGTGGATCAGTCTGCATTCAGAAGTGGAAACAAAGTAGTAAACAAAAAGAAAAACAAGTCACGGTGAAAGTGAAAGTGAAAGCCAGTCAGAATGAGACAATCATTGGCCATCAGCATCACGAGCATTTGGAACGTCCTGGAGACGTCACATCAGGCGTACTCGTCACTCAAATAATGAAAATATTCCTTTTTCACACTAGTGGGCGTGTCTGATAGTCTTGTAATGCATGTGCTCATTGTGTTACTGAACTCTGCCTAGCAACAAGTGACATGACATCACCTCTTTGGTTGGAAGTCCTAACAAGACGTAACTTCAGGCTCCACTGAGCCGCGGTCAATAAAACAAGAGGCAAACACGACAATGTTAGTTTTTTTTTTGGATTCTTTCTTTATTCTTACTGCATCCACTCTGTGTTTGTTTGCAGTCGTTGAAGACTTTCTGTCTGGAGGGAGTTTTACTTTTTTTTTTTTACTTTTTATGTCATGCTGTCAAATGCTTGCCTTTCAATACATTTTGATGCTGTAGCTCCTCCCCCTGATCACTCGGGAACAGGCCCGGCCCTAACCAATCTGGCGCCCTAGGCAAGATTTTAGGTGGCGCCCCCCCACATCGGCAGTAAAGTGTATATACTCACAAGAAACCGAATAGCTTTGTCTTTGACCTTTTTTTTTACTTAAAGAAAGCAAATTAACAATCAGAATAGTTAACAAGATTAAAAAAATATGAATAAATAAATGAATGCAAAAAATAAAAAATGAATATATGAAATACAATATTTTTTACATACATATTGCTTAATTTACATTAATGATGTGCACTTTAACAACTAGGCTTACAACTATACCTAATATATGAAGGGGTGGAAAAGTGACTATTACCTGCAGGGCAAACATTAGCTAACCAGAAGGCAAAAACAATGTAAACAAAAAACACCTGCTTAAAAGATCTAATACAAATGTCCCTGAGGAATGTAAGGTGGGAGTACTGTAATTACCTAACGTTACATTATTATTTTCCATAACAATTTAGCCCCCTCCACAATATTAACCCGACGTTAAAACAGAACTAGCTATTTATTGATTAGCAATTGCCGAATCATGTAACATTAGCTTAATGCTAAAAAGCCAGGTTACTATCACATTCTGTAACAGACAAATAATTTCATGTAGGCTAACGTTACCTACCTGCTACCTCTTGTCTTTTTCTCGTTTCTCCTCCTCTTCTTTTCTCTTATTTCTTCCCTGGGCACCTGACAGTTTTGGCCGTTTTGACATCTTGTGTTGATTTTTTGATGTGGTGACGTCCAAAAAGAGTCATGATACGGGAAGGGAGGGGGCGGGGGGGCGTAATGTTGTAACAAATAATATTTCTATTATATAGGCTTTACTTTGCATTTTAATTAACGTGGGATTATTTTTTGTATTTAGAAATAATAGTACCAACTTTTTTTTTTTTTTTTCTCCAACATTTGTGGCACTGGCGTGGCGCCCCCTGATGGACGGCGCCCTTAGCATTTGCCTATACGGCCTATGCCACGGGCCGGCCCTGCTCGGGAAAATCATCGTTTGGTGATGAAAGTCTTTTTTCTTTTTTTTTTCTTGATGCATCACTTGTCGTCCATCCATTTTCTACTGCTTGTCCCATTTGGGGTCTCGGGGGGTGCTGGTGCCCATCTCAGCTGCATTTGCATAGTGCACAAATGATTCATACTGTAACGACCTGCTGGTGGTAATGGTTTTTGTTCATGTGGTTTGGATTTGTTGATTTTTCCCCCCCATGATCTTAAACACAGCAGCTGTGCCTGAAAGCCGATTGGCGGAGAATGAGGAAGTTTTGTTGTGTGTCCAGAGCACAGAGACTAAAGTGTTTGCACGATAGGCAAAACAAGATTGTCAATACAAGTTGTAAACAGCAAGCGTTGAACTTTTCACTTATTTTGGAGGTTACTCTGCAATATATAAATTGAATTTGTTTTCACGTAAAAAAAAACGCTTGTTTTTAAAGGGGAACATTATCACCAGACCTATGTAAGCGTCAATATATACCTTGATGTTGCAGAAAAAAAGACCATATATTTTTTTAACCGATTTCCGAACTCTAAATGGGTGAATTTTGGCGAATTAAACGCCTTTCTAATATTCGCTCTCGGAGCGATGACGTCACAACGTCATTTTCTCAAACACCGAGTCAAATCAGCTCTGTTATTTTCCGTTTTTTCGACTGTTTTTCCGTACCTTGGAGACATCATGCCTCGTCGGTGTGTTGTCGGAGGGTGTAACAACACCAACAGGGACGGATTCAAGTCGCACCAGTGGCCCAAAGATGCGAAAGTGGCAAGAAATTGGACGTTTGTTCCGCACACTTTACCGACGAAAGCTATGCTACGACAGAGATGGCAAGAATGTGTGGATATTAGAGATGCGCGGATAGGCAATTATTTCATTCGCAACCGCATCAGAAAGTCGTCAACCATCCGCCATCCACCCGACCTAACATTTAATCAGAACCGCACCCGCCCGTTGTTATATATCTAATATAGACGATGCAAGGCATGAGGTTATAAAGCTTTTGCCTGTTAAAGAAAGGTGACTGATCCAATGCAGCACAGACATTCGCGTGCCACGCTGTCACGGCCCAGACGCACACCAGTGCGCAATCATATGGGAGCCGCGCTGAGCGCACCTCCAAGCGCGTCTCGCTGCCGGCGACGGCCGGGTATGGTCCCGACGCTCCAGCGCCATCCATTTTCAGGGCTAGTTGATTCGGCAGGTGGGTTGTTACACACTCCTTAGCGGGTTCTGACGTCCATGGCCACCGTCCTGCTGTCTATATCAACCAGGGTGAGCCCCACCCCTTTCGTGAGCGCACTGCGCGCGGAGTGACCCCTGTTACGCGCCCCCGGCAACGGGGGTGGCGGGCAGGTAAGCTGCGGGGTGTCGGTGCGGTGGGCGCGGTGGTGACCCTGGACGTGCGTCGGGCCCTTCTCGCGGATCGCCTCAGCTACGGCTCCCGGTGGGGCCCTCTCGGGGGAAGGGGCCTCGGTCCCGGACCCCGGCGAGGCGTCCCTTCTCCGCTCCGTAAAAGTGTCCATCTCTTCTTTTTTTTTTTCTTCTGTTGTGGCATATGCTGCAGGTGCCTGCTCGTTTTTCGTATGTGGGTAACAACATTTAACTATGTATATATATTTCCCAATTGGTTTAACTGCCACCCGCCTGAATCTATTTAAAATCTAATTTTTTTTTTTTTCAACCGCCCGACCCGACCCGCGGATAAAATCTAATTTTTTAAAATTTCATCCGCCCGATCCGCGGATAATCCGTGGACTCCGCGGTTGTGCCCGCAAACCGCGCATCTCTAGTGGATATCCTGCGACACTGAAAGCAGATGCATTTCCAACGATAAAGTCAAAGAAATCTGCCGCCAGACCCCCATTGAATCTGCCGGAGTGTGTGAGCAATTCAGGGACAAAGGTCCTCGGTAGCACTGCAAGCAATGGCGAGCTAAACCCCCTATTGACCCTAGCTTCCCTGGCCTGCTGACATCAACTCCAAAACTGGACAGATCAGCTTTCATGAAAAGAGCGCGGATGAGGGTATGTCTACAGAATATATTAATTGATGAAAATTGGGCTGTCTGCACTCTCAAAGTGCATGTTGTTGCCAAATGTATTTCATATGCTGTAAACCTAGTTCATAGTTGTTAGTTTCCTTTAATGCCAAACAAACACATACCAATCGTTGGTTAGAAGGCGATCGCCGAATTCGTCCTCGCTTTCTCCCGTGTCGCTGGCTGTCGTGTCGTTTTCGTCGGTTTCGCTTGCATACGGTTCAAACCGATATGGCTCAATAGCTTCAGTTTCTTCTTCAATTTGGTTTTCGCTACCTGCCTCCACACTACAACCATCCGTTTCAATACATGCGTAATCTGTTGAATCGCTTAAGCCGCTGAAATCCGAGTCTGAATCCGAGCTAATGTCGCTATAGCTTGCTGTTCTTTCCGCCATGTTTGTTTGTGTTGGCTTCACTATGTGACGTCACAGGAAAATGGACGGGTGGTTAAAATCAGGCACTTTGAAGCTTTTTTTTAGGGATATTGCGTGATGGGTAAAATTTTGAAAAAAAACTTCGAAAAATATAATAAGCCACTGAGAACTGATTTTTAATGGTTTTAACAATAATGAAATTGTGATAATGTTCCCCTTTAAGGTGCGCCGGCTATGATTTTGCCACGTTCAATTACATTGAGGGGAAACCCTGGTATCACATCGGTATCATGTATATTGTATCTGCTGATGTAGTTCTATTGTAATTGTGGAGGGGAAAAAAAGCCGCTACAGATTTTTTTTTTTTTTAAAGCTGATAGAGATACAGTACACACCTTCTCATTCAATGCGTTTTCTTTATTTTCATGACTATTTACATTGTAGATTGTCACTGAAGGCATCAAAACTATGAATGAACACATGTGGAGTTATGTACTTAACAAAAAAAGGTGAAATAACTGAAAACGTGTTTTATATTCTAGTTTCTTCAAAATAGCCACCCTTTGCTCTGATTACTGCTTTGCACACTCTTGGCATTCTCTCGATGAGCTTCAAGAGGTAGTCACCTGAAATGGTTTTCACTTCACAGGTGCGCTTGAACTTCATCAAGAGAACGGCAAGAGTCTGCAATGTATTAATTTAATTTGTTGTCATGTAAAATAACTAGGGATGTCCGATAATGGCTTTTTGCCGATATTCCGATATTGTCCAACTCTTTAATTACCGATACCGATATCAACCGATACTGATATATACAGTCGTGGAATTAACACATTATTATGCCTAATTTGGACAACCAGGTATGGTGAAGATATGGTCCTTTTTTAAAATATTAATACAATAAAATAAGATAAATAAATTAAAAACATTTTCTTGAATAAAAAAGAAAGTAAAAAAATATAAAAACAGTTACATAGAAACTAGTAATTAATGGAAATGAGTAAAATTAAGTGTTAAAGGTTAGTACTATTAGTGGACCAGCAGCACGCACAATCATGTGTGCTTACGGACTGTATCCCTTGCAGACTGTATTGATATATATTGATATATAATGTAGGAACCAGAATATTAATAACAGAAAGAAACAACTAGGGATGTCCGATAATGGCTTTTTGCCGATATCCGATATTCCGATATTGTCCAACTCTTTAATTACCAATACCGATATCAGCCGATACTGATATATACAGTCGTGGAATTAACACATTATTATGCCTAATTTGGACAACCAGGTATGGTGAAGATATGGTCCTTTTTTTAAATATTAATACAATAAAATAAGATAAATAAATTAAAAACATTTTCTTGAATAAAAAAAGTAAAACAATATAAAAACAGTTACATAGAAACTAGTAATTAATGAAAATGAGTAAAGGTAACTGTTAAAGGTTAGTACTATTAGTGGACCAATCATGTGTGCTTACGGACTGTATCCCTTGCAGACTGTATTGATATATATTGATATATAATGTAGGAACCAGAATATTAATAACAGAAAGAAACAACTAGGGATGTCCGATAATGGCTTTTTGCCGATATCCGATATTCCGATATTGTCCAACTCTTTAATTACCGATACCGATATCAACCGATACTGATATATACAGCCGTGGAATTAACACATTATTATGCCTAATTTGGACAACCAGGTATGGTGAAGATAAGGTCCTTTTTAAAATATTAAGAAAATAAAATAAGAGAAATAAATTAAAAATATTTTCTTGAATAAAAAAGAAAGTAAAACAATATAAAAACAGTTACATAGAAACTAGTAATTAATGGAAATGAGTAAAATTAAGTGTTAAAGGTTAGTACTATTAGTGGACCAGCAGCACGCACAATCATGTGTGCTTACGGACTGTATCCCTTGCAGACTGTATTGATATATATTGATATATAATGTAGGAACCACAATATTAATAACAGAAAGAAACAACTAGGGATGTCCGATAATGGCTTTTTGCCGATATCCGATATTCCGATATTGTCCAACTCTTTAATTACCGATACCGATATCAACCGATACTGATGTATACAGTCGTGGAATTAACACATTATTATGCCTAATTTGGACAACCAGGTATGGTGAAGATAAGGTCCTTTTTTTTTTTTAATTATAAAATAAAATAAGATAAATAAATTAAAAACATTTTCTTGAATAAAAAAGAAAGTAAAACAATGTAAAAACAGTTACATAGAAACTAGTAATTAATGAAAATAAGTACTGTTAAAGGTTAGTACTATTAGTGGACCAGCAGCACGCACAATCATGTGTGCTTACGGACTGTATCCCTTGCAGACTGTATTGATATATATTGATATATAATGTAGGAACCAGAATATTAATAACAGAAAGAAACAACCCTTTTGTGTAAATGAGTGTAAATGGGGGAGGGAGGTTTTTTTGGGGTTGGTGCACTAATTGTTAGTGTATCTTGTGTTTTTTATGTTGATTTAACAAAAAATAATAAAATAAAAAATAAACATTTTTATTTTAATTATTACTTGTGCGGTACCAATCGATCCACGGACCGGTGCCAGTAATTTTATTTTATTTTTTCGAATTTTTTGTTTGTAATCTTCATTATTATTACAGCATGTCTCTATAAGCATATTTATTTGATTCATTTTGGTCAAAGGGGGCGCATTTCAATTTCTTACACCCACTTGTTATTACATATGTTGACCAGAGGGGGAGCACTTCTAATTTTTACACACACTTGAGTGTAATGAGTGTAAATGGGGGAGGGAGGTTTTTTTGGGGTTGGTGCACTAATTGTAAGTGTATCTTGTGTTTTTTATGTTGATTTAACAAAAAATAATAAAATAAAAAATAAAAAATTGTATTTTAATTATTACTTGTGCGGTACCAATCGATCCACGGACCGGTGCCAGTAATTTTATTTTATTTTTTCGAATTTTTTGTTTGTAATCTTCATTATTATTACAGCATGTCTCTATAAACATATTTATTTGATTCATTTTGGTCAAAGGGGGCGCATTTCAATTTCTTACACCCACTTGTTATTACATATGTTGACCAGAGGTGGAGCACTTCAAATTTTTACACACACTTGAGTGTAATGAGTGTAAATGGGGGAGGGAGGTTTTTTTGGGGTTGGTGCACTAATTGTAAGTGTATCTTATGTTTTTTTTGTTGATTTAATAAAAAAACAACAACAACAAAAAAAACGATGCCGATAATAAAAAAAACGATAACGACAATTTCCGATATTACATTTTAAAGCATTTATCGGCCGATATTATCGAACATCTCTAAAAATAACCCTTATTTTTAAGGTGTGCCGGCTATGATTTTGCCACGTTCAATTACATTGAGGGGAAACCCTGGTATCACATCGGTATCATGTATCTGCTGATGAAGTTCTATTGTAATTGTGGAAAAGCTGATAGATATACCGTATTTTCCGCACCATAAGCCGCCCTGGGTTATAAGCCGCGCCTTCAATGAACGGCATATTTCAAAACTTTGTCCACCTATAAGCCGCCCCGTGTTATAAGCCGCATCTAACTGCGCTAAAGGGAATGTCAAAAAAACAGTCAGATAGGTCAGTCAAACTTTAATAATATATTAAAAACCAGCGTTCTAACAACTCTGTTCACTCCCAAAATGTACGGTAATGTGCAAATGTGCAATCACAAACATAGTAAAATTCAAAATAGTGCAGAGCAATAGCAACATAATGTTGCTCGAACGTTAATGTCACAACACACAAAATAAACATAACGCTCACTTTCTGAAGTTATTCTTCATTCATAAATCCCTCGAATTCTTCTCCTTCGGTGTCCGAATTAAAAAGTTGGGCGAATACGGGATCCAAAATGGCCGGCTCCGTCTCGTTCTGTGAATCCTGCCTTCCGGAAAGCTCGGACCACAGTTGTGACCGAAATATCCGCCCGGGCATTTACGATCCACTGGCAGATGTTGGCGTATGTCGTCCGGCGCTGTCTCCCTGTCTTAGTGAAGGTGTGTTCGCCTTCGGTCATCCATTGTTCCCACGCCGTTCGCAGTCGTGCTTTAAATGCCCTGTTGACACCAATATCGAGCGGTTGGAGTTCTTCTTCTTACATCTGTGATGTAAGTTTAAATTCTGCGTTATACGCGTGTCGCTTAGTAGGAGCCATTTTGTGGTCTTTACAGATGTAAACACACAAAGGAAATGAAACGTAATACCCGCGCGCTTCTTCTACGGGGGCGGGTGGTTGCTTACCATAGAAGAAGAAGCGCTTCCTCTTCTACGGGGAAAAAAGATGGCGGCTGTTTACCGTAGTTGCGAGACCGAAACTTTATGAAAATAAATATTTATATTAATCCATATATAAGGCGCACCGGGTTATAAGCCGCACTGTCAGCTTTTGTGAAAATTTGTGGTTTTTAGGTGCGGCTTATAGTGCGGAAAATACGGTACATAAAATGCCAAATATTGGCCCGGTCAATAATCGGGGTATCTGTAGAACAAAGGAAAAGGCAGATTGAAAGATGGCTGACACGAGGCTGATACGGTGCACAGATAATGTCAGCCACAACAACGCCACCATGAAAATGTCTCAACAAAGCGACAGAAGCGGATTACAAAAGGCACTACTATGACACACAATCCTTGACAGCTTTTAGCAGGAAGAGTGCTTAGTCTCTGCTGCTGATGTGACAAAGCAAAAGACGCTGAGGAGAAATAAATTGGTATCAATCACAGCCAAGTGGAACGAGTGTGCGAGGAAATAACAGCTCCTTCGTGTTGACCCCTTTAAAAAAAAAATACAGCGTAGCCCAGATGAATATCAGTAAAAGAGGGTAAGAAAAGATTGGTGTTGGAGAGATTGCAGGGTCGGGGGAAAAGTGTCGCTACGACGACGGGCTGTGGATGATAAGGACCGGGACACATTCATCATATTCCAGCGTTCAGACGCAGACAACTTGCTCCGAGGGCCGAAAGAACATTTTTCAATCTCTGGGCTTCATCAGCGGATGACAGAAAAGAAGTGAGAGTAAACGTTGTTCTAATTAATTCCCGTCTGGGTGCATATTTGAAATCAATAAGTAGTAGTTTGGGACTCAGTGGACCACCGTGTCTTTCATTAGGACTTTCCTTTGGACGACCGCCCGACTTCTGACTGGCCGAAGCCCTTGGGATTGATGACTCAGCTTCTTTTCAGCAAAAAACAACATACACTCCTGCACCACTACTTTTAATCAATTCATGAATCAATCACAGGTCGGATTAGACCGCTTGGCAAGACATCTTGGACTATTCTTCGCTTCCAGCTCGGTGGGAGAGACCCTCTTTATTAAATGCCCTCCCCCCCATTTGTTTGAATAATAAATCATGTTCTCACAGTAGTAATTGCAGAAGTAAAGTTCACGAAGATAAGTTCATGAAGTTTATACGCCCAAAACTTCATGGAGAACAAGTTTGGACGAAAGGAAAAAAAGAAAAAAAAAAGAGGCTTTGCTACACATCTTAATATTAGCTGCCATTTTCCTTATCAGTGGATTACAGATGTGGGAGTTGTAAGTTTTCGTTTTTCTTCTGTGAATAAGCCAACTTAGCATGATGCTGTTAAAATGTGAGTGTAATGTCTACCGTATTTTTCGGAGTATAAGGCGCTCCGGAGTATAAGTCGCACCGGCCGAAAATGCATAATAAAGAAGGAAAACAACATATTTAAAGGCCTACTGAAAGCCACTACTACCGACCACGCAGTCTGATAGTTTATATATCAATGATGAAATCTTAACATTGCAACACATGCTTACTAAGCTTACTAAAGTGCAATTTTAATTTTCGCGCGACATACCCTGCTGAAAACGTCTCGGTATGATGACGTCAGCGCGTGACGTCACGGATTGTGGAGGACATTTTGGGACAGCATGGTGGCCAGCTATTAAGTCGTCTGTTTTCATCGCAAAATTCCACAGTATTCTGGACATCTGTGTTGGTGAATCTTTTGCAATTTGTTCAATGAACAATGGAGACAGCAAAGAAGAAAGCTGTAGGTGGGAAGCGGTGTATTGCGGCTGACTGCAACAACACAAACACAGCCGGTGTTTCATTGTTTACATTCCCGAAAGATGACAGTCAAGCTTTACCATTGGCTTGTGGAGAACTGGGACAACAGAGACTCTTACCAGGGGGACTTTGAGTTGGATATGCAGACGCGGTACCGTGAGTACGCTTCCAAACATTTGATCGCTTGCCCGTACGTGCGTGCCGCTATGTGCATGTCACGTAAATAATTCAATGTATACACCCTGATGATTATCTTGTGTGATGACTGTATTATGATGATAGTATATATGATAGTATATATCTGTATCATGAATCAATTTAAGTGGACCCCGACTTAAACAATTTGAAAAACTTATTCGGGTGTTACCATTTAGTGGTCAATTGTACGGAATATGTACTTCACTGTGCAATCTACTAATAAAAGTCTCAAAAAGTCTCACGTACGTAACTTTGGGGACTTTGGGGAAATATATGTGCTGTATGAACTTTGAGGAGGTGAACGGTATTTTAGGCTGTGGGATTGAGTGTGTTGTGCAGGTGTTTGAGTTGTATTGGCGGGTTATATGGACGGGAGGGGGGAGGTGTTTGTTATGCGGGATTAATTTGTGGCATATTAAATATAAGCCTGGTTGTGTTGTGGCTAATAGAGTATATATATGTCTTGTGTTTATTTACGGTTTTAGTCATTCCCAGCTGAATATCAGGTCCCACCCGCCTCTCACAGTATCTTCCCTATCTGAATCGCTCTCACTGCCCTCTAGTCCTTTACTCTCACTTTCCTCATCCACGAATCTTTCGTCCTCGCTCAAATTAATGGGGAAATCGTCGCTTTCTCGGTCCGAATCGCTCTCGCTGCTGGTGGTCATGATTGTAAACAATGTGCGGATGTGAGGAGCTCCACAACCTGTGACGTCACGCTACTCGTCTGCTACTTCCGGTACAGGCAAGGCTTTTTTATCAGCGACCAAAAATTGCGAACTTTATCGTCGATGTTCTCTACTAAATCCTTTCAGCAAAAATATGGCAACATCGCGAAATGATCAAGTATGACACATAGAATGGACCTGCTATCCCCGTTTAAATAAGAAAATCGCATTTTAGTAGGCCTTTAAGTCGCACTGGAGTATAAGTCGCATTTTTTGGGGGAAATGTATTTGATAAAACCCAACAATAGACATTTGAAAGGCAATTTAAAATAAATAAAGAATAGTGAACAACAGGCTGAATAAGTGTACGTTATATGAGGCATAAATAACCAACTGGTATGTTAACGTAACATATTATGGTAAGAGTCATTCAAATAACTATAACATATAGAACATGCTATACGTTTACCAAACAATCTGTCACTCCTAATCGCTAAATCCCATGAAATCTTATACGTCTAGTCTCTTACGTGAATGAGCTAAATAATAATATTTGATATTTTACGGTAATGTGTTAATAATTTCACACATAAGTCGCTCCTGAGTATAAGTCGCACTCCCGGCCAAACTATGAAAAAAAACTGCGACTTAAAGTCCGAAATATACGGGATGTGTCAAAGTCATCTATGGCCCCCGGGATAGGATAGGATAGGACTTTATTGTCATTGCACAAGTACAACGAAACTATGTTTTCAGCACAAACCCGTTGAAGATTAGACAAGCAAACAGTGTACAGAGTTACAGAACAGGAACGCTGATGGGTCGCCACGAGGCGCCCCGTAAAAGATAAGAAAAAGGTAAAACACTGAGGAAGACGATGAGTAAAAAAAATACAATCTAGACTTGGCTCCTAAGGGGGCCTAGTCTGGAGTGGGAAAAAAAACCTCCATGCCATGCACACATAAACATGTTACATTTAATCACGACAACTCGCAACAGAGGGGCGGGGAGTTGGGCCCCTGGAGGTCGACTGCTGCTATGAAGCGCTGTCCATCACCCCGAGGGGAATCAAGCGGTGGTGAAGGCGTGGGGTGGGGTAGGGTATGTGTGTATGGTATACAGGACTGTCTCAGAAAATTAGAATATTGTGATAAAGTCCTTTATTTTCTGTAATGCAACTAAAAACATGGAAATGTCATACATTCTGGATTCATTACACATCAACTGAAATATTGCAAGCCTTTTATTATTTTAATACTGCTGATTATGGCATACAGCTTAAGAAAACTCAAAAATCCCATCTCGAAAAATTAGAATATTTCCTCAGACCAAGTAAAAAATAAAGATTTACAACAGCAAAACAAAATCAAACATTTGAAAATGTCCATTAATGCACTCAGTACTTGGTTGGGAATCCTTTTGCATGGATTACTGCACCAATACGGCGTGGCATGGAGGCAATCAGCCTGTGGCATTGCTGAGGTGTTATGGATGCCCAGGATGCTTCAATAGCGGCCTTTAGCTCATTTGCATTATTGGGTCTGGTGTCTTTCAGCTTCTTCTTCACAATACCCCACAAATTCTCTATGGGGTTCAGGTCAGGGGAGTTGGCAGGCCAATTGAGGGCAGTAATGCCATGGTCAGTACACCAGTTACTGGTGGTTTTGGCACTGCTGGATCATGCTAGAAAATGAAATCATTATGTATGTATATATATATATATATATATATATATATATATATATTTATTTATTTATTTATTTATTTATTTTACCTTTTAAACTGACAATCCACCATTAAAACAATTTTTCTCGATCCACATGCGGTTTCAATAACCTTGAAATGCAGTTTGAGTGTGGACAAACGACATTCACACAGTCCAGACTAAAGAGTATAAAATTGCACTTGAAAGCATCTTTTTTTTTTTTTTTTTTTAAACAACCTCAACACGAAAAATACTTTTTGTCTCTAGATTGAATGGTTGTTTCCCCATAGGAAATTGGAAATGCGATCATGTCTCCTGCTCCAGCTGTAAACCATAACATCCGATCTTTACACACACACACACACACACACACACACACACACACACACACGCTTGTATTTGTTACCTTCTTGAGACCTCTGGAAAATGCCTACCTCTTTAGGACCAGCCTTTATAGATATATAAAGATTTGTATTTACAACATTAATAGTATAAACATACTATGCATATATAAAAAAGCTTGTTGTGAAAAATTAGTTGGAATTTCACAAGCAAAAGGTCACAATTTCACAAGAAAAACTTTTTGGCAGTATTATAATAAGCCGTAATTTTACTCAAAGCAACTCAAAATTTTATTTGTGCAATATTATGATACAAGTTTGAATTTTACTCAATAACAGTCGCAATTTTACAAGAAAAGCTTAAAATATTGGCAATTTTATGAAGAGTTGTAATTTTACTCAACAAAAGTCACAATTTTATAAGAAAACTGTTGGCAATTTTGTGAAAAGAGTCGTAATTTTACTCGACAAAAGCCACAATTTTATAAGAAAACGTTAAAATGTTGGCAATATTATAATAATAATCGGAATTTTACTTTGGCAAAATTATGACAAAAGTCAAAAAATTTCACTATTTTACAAGAACAACAAAAAAATTGGCAATGTTGTGATAAAAGTTAGAATTTTATTTGAAAAATGTCACCATTTTGCATTAAAAAGTAATAATTTTACATAATTTTTTAAAATAATTTTATGAGAAAATATTGCAATGTTAGAGAAACCGAAAGAATATGAGAAACTGTTCCCAATTTTATAAGAAAAAAGTCGACACATTGTGAGAAAAAGACTGCTTTTAGTTCATTTTTTGTTTGTAATTGGTTTTTAATCCTCATTTACTTCACGTTATTACAGTATGTCTCTATATACATATTTATTTATTTAAAAAAAAAAAACATTTGGCCAAAGGGGGCGCATTTCAATTTCTTACACACACTTATTATTACATATGTTGACCAGAGGGGGAGCACTTTTAAAACCGATTTTACTCAACGCAAGTCAAAATTTTACAAGAAAAACTGAACATTTGTGAAATATTATGATAAAAGTTGGAATTTTACTCAATAGTCACAATTTTACAAGAAAAGCTTAAAATGTTGGCAATTTTATGAAAGGAGTCGTAATTTTATTAAAAAAAAACTTTAAAATTTTGGCAATAATATAATAATCATTGACATTTTACTTGGCAAAATGATGACAGAAGTCATAATTTTACTCAAAAAATGTCACAATTTTCCAACAACAAAAAATTGGCAATTTTGTAATAAAAATCCGAATTTTATATGACACAATTTTGCATTAAAAAGTAATACTTTTACATAAAAAACTAATAATTTTACGAGAAAATATTGCAATTTTACAGAAACAAAAAAATATGAGAAACTGTTCCCAAAAATTTTTGTTGTTGGATTTTTTGTTTTTTTTATTTACTTCAAGTTATTACAGTATGTCTATATACATACTTGTTTTTATTTGTTTTTATTAATTTTGGCCAAAGGGGGCGCATTTCAATTTCTTACACACGCTTATTACATATGTTGGCCAGAGGGGGAGCACTTCACTTTTTTTTTTTTTTTTACACACACTTGTTATTTCATATGTTGACCAGAGGGGGAGCACTTTTAAAAGCGACACAGTCAATTTGAAAAATCCCTCCTTTTTGGGATCACCCTAATTTTGATAGATTTCACCACAAATGAGACATTCTCTATTAGATGCAATGGTTTTTTCCGTATTGGGACCATGATTTATGTCCTAACTTGTTCACACCTCCTCATATGGACGCTACTTTTCCTTGTTGATGTCTGAAGAAGGGTAGAAATACAAGAACACACACACACACACACACATTTGTATTTGTTACCTTCTTGAGACCTCTGGAAAATGCCTACCTCTTTAGGACCACCCTTTATAGATATATAAAGATTTGTATTTACAACATTAATAGTATAAACATACTATGCATATATAAAAAAGCTTGTTATGAAAAATTAGTTGGAATTTCACAAGCAAAAGGTCCCAATTTCACAAGAAAAAGTTGTTGGCAGTATTATAATAAGCTGTAATTTTACTCAAAGCAAGTCAAAATTTTATTTGTGCAATATTATGATGCAAGTTTGAATTTTACTCAATAAAAGTCGCAATTTTACAAGAAAAGCTTAAAATATTGGCAATTTTATGAAGAGTTGTAATTTTACTCAACAAAAGTCACAATTTTATAAGAAAACTGTTGGCAATTTTGTGAAAAGAGTCGTAATTTTACTCGACAAAAGTCACAATTTTATAATAAAACGTTAAAATATTGGCAATATTCTAATAATAATCGGAATTTTACTTTGGCAAAATTATGACAAAAGTCAAAAAATTTCACTATTTTACAAGAACAACAAAAAAATTGGCAATGTTGTGATAAAAGTTAGAATTTTATTTGAAAAATGTCACCATTTTGCATTAAAAAGTAATAATTTTACATAATTTTTTAAAATAATTTTATGAGAAAATATTGCAATGTTAGAGAAACAGAAAGAATATGAGAAACTGTTCCCAATTTTATAAGAAAAAAGTCGACACATTGTGAGAAAAAGACTGCTTTTAGTTCATTTTTTGTTTGTAATTGGTTTTTAATCCTCATTTACTTCACGTTATTACAGTATGTCTCTATATACATATTTATTTATTTAAAAAAAAAAAACATTTGGCCAAAGGGGGCGCATTTCAATTTCTTACACACACTTATTATTACATAAGTTGACCAGAGGGGGAGCACTTTTAAAACCGATTTTACTCAACGCAAGTCAAAATTTTACAAGAAAAACTGAACATTTGTGCAATATTATGATAAAAGTTGGAATTTTACTCAATAGTCACAATTTTACAAGAAAAGCTTAAAATGTTGGCAATTTTATGAAAGGAGTCGTAATTTTATAAAAAAAAAACTTTAAAATTTTGGCAATAATATAATAATCATTGACATTTTACTTGGCAAAATGATGACAGAAGTCATAATTTTACTCAAAAAATGTCACAATTTTCCAACAACAAAAAATTGGCAATTTTGTAATAAAAATCCGAATTTTATATGACACAATTTTGCATTAAAAAGTAATAATTTTACATAAAAAAACTAATAATTTTACGAGAAAATATTGCAATTTTACAGAAACAAAAAAATATGAGAAACTGTTCCCAAAAATTTTTGTTGTTGGATTTTTTGTTTTTTTATTTACTTCAAGTTATTACAGTATGTCTATATACATGTATACTTGTTTTTATTAATTTTGGCCAAAGGGGGCGCATTTCAATTTCTTACACACGCTTATTACATATGTTGGCCAGAGGGGGAGCACTTCACTTTTTTTTTTTTTTTTTTACACACACTTGTTATTTCATATGTTGACCAGAGGGGGAGCACTTTTAAAAGCGACACAGTCAATTTGAAAAATCCCTCCTTTTTGGGACCACCCTAATTTTGATATATTTCACCACAAATGAGACATTCTCTATTAGATGCAATGGTGTTTTCCGTATTGGGACCATGATTTTTGTCCTAACTTGTTCACACCTCTTTATATGGACGCTACTTTTCCTTGTTGATGTCTGAAGAAGGGTAGAAATACAAGAACACACACACACACACACACACACACACACACACACACACACACACACACACACACACACACACAGTACAAAAATACACAAAGAGGGGAAGTGGATGCTCTTGTTTCCCCCTGGAGTCCTCCTGGTAGCCTACCTCTTTTGTCTGTCCGGCCCGCGTCACGATGGCGAGCAGGGCACTGAAGGGCAGACTTGGGAGGGAGGGTTAGGATGAAGATGGAGGGGATGGAGACATTATTGGAGTCATGATTAAAGAGAGCAGAGACCACTCGGAGAAGAGCGAAGGGCGATGAGGGCCTGAGTTGTTGCAGCTGTGTTGATTTAGCCTCTCGCTGATCTGTGTGTGTGTGTGTGTGTGTGTGTGTGTGTGTGTGTGTGGTGGGGGAATGTGAGACTTTGTTGGAACGGTGTAAACATCATCTGCTTGTGCATGAATTCCGCCCATAAAGCATTCCCATCTCATGACACACCTGGAACTAATCCTGTTGTGGTAAGAAAAACAATAATGTGAATACAATATAACCACCTGGGAGTGTTGCTGTGTGTGTGTGTGTGTGTGTGTGTGTACACGTGTGTGTGCGTACGTGTGTGTGTGTCCATATGAGGACCGGTGAACCAGTTAGGACCGAAATCCTGGTCCCGATACTGAAAACCATTGCATCTAATAGAGAATGTCACATTTGCACCCCTGGTGGTGAAATATATCAACATTAGGGTGGTCCCAAAAAGGAGAGATTTTTCAAATTGTGTGGTTTTAAAAGTCTGGTCAACCTATGAAATAACAAGCGTGTGTAAAAAATTTGAAGAGATCCCCCTCTGGTCAACATATGTAATAACAAGTGGGTGTAAGAAATTGAAGTGCTCCCCTTCTGGCCAACATATAAAAAAAATAACAAGTGTGTGTAAAAAATTGAAGTGCTCCCCCTCTGGTCAACATATGAAATAACAAGTGTGTGTAAAAAATGTAAGTGTTCCCCCTCTGGTCAACATATGAAATAACAAGCGTGTGTAAAAATTTAAAGTACTCCCCCTCTGGTCAACATATGAAATAACAAGTGTGTGTAAAAATTTGAAGTGCTCCCCTTCTGGCCAACATATAAAAAATAACAAGTGTGTGTAAAAAAATTGAAGTGCTCCCCCTCTGGTCAACATATGAAATAACAAGTGTGCGTAAAAAATTGAAGTGTTCCCCCTCTGGTCAACATATGTAATAACAAGTGGGTGTAAGAAATTGAAGTGCTCCCCCTCTGGTCAACATATGTAATAACAAGTGGGTGTAAGAAATTGAAGTGGTCCCCCTCTGGTCAACATATGAAATAACAAGTGTGTGTAAAAAAATTGAAGTGTTCCCCCTCTGGTCAACATGAAATAAGTGTGTGTAAAACAATTTGAAGTGTTCCCCCTCTGGTCAACATGAAATAAGTGTGTGTAAAAAATTTGAAGTGCTCCCCCTTTGGTCAACATATGTAATAACAAGTGGGTGTAAGAAATTGAAGTTCTCCCCTTCTGGCCAACATATAAAAAATAACAAGTGTATGTAAAAAATTGAAGTGCTTCCCCTCTGGTCAACATATGAAATAACAAGTGTGTGTAAAAATTTGAAGTGTTCCCCCTCTGGTCAACATATGAAATAACAAGTGTGTGTAAACATTTGAAGTGCTCCCCCTCTGGTCAACATGTGTAATAACAATTGGGTGTAAGAAATTGAAATGCGCCCCCTTTGGCCAAAATGAATCAAATAAATATGTATATAGAGACATGCTGTAATAATAATGAAGATTACAAACAAAAAATTCGAAAAAATAAAATAAAATTACTGGCACCGATCCGTAGATCGATTGGTACCGCACAAGCAATAATTAAAATGAAAAAAAATGTTTATTTTTTATTTTATTTTATTTTTGTAATAAATCAACATAAAAAACACAAGATACACTTACAATTAGTACACCAACCCAAAAAAACTCCCTCCCCCAATTACACTCATTTACACTCATTCACACAAAAGGGTTGTTTCTTTGTGTTATTAATATTGTGGTTCCTACATTATATATCAATATATATCAATACAGTCTGCAAGGGATACAGTCCGTAAGCACACATGATTGTATTTTTTTATGACAAAAAAAACCCTAAAATAATATATAGAATATGATTCATGAGTATCGTGGTACTATACTAATACCGGTATAGCGTACAACCCTAGTGTGAATAGAGTAGCACCACCAGTGGATTGTGTGTGCGTGTGAATAAAAGAGATTCATATCAGGAAAAGAAAGGTTTGTTGCAGCTCCTAAGAATAGAGTCTATGACGGAAATGATTTTGATGTTGTATGCAAGCCACTCTCTCTCTTTCTCTCTCTCTGCCTGTGTGTGTGTGTGTTTGTGCGTGCGTGTGTGCGTGCAGCATTTGTCTCATTTCGTGTGTATTTGGCCCGAAGTGTTTTGCGGATCAAATGCACTTGCTGCTTAATTCACCGTCTCAACAGGCAGCTCTTACAGAGTGCACGTGCTCAGTGGCGCATGCACAGTTGCGTGCACACACACACACACACACACACACACTCCGAAATAAACATTGAGAGAATCAGAGATGGATGGAATATGGAGATGAGAATGAAGTAACTCTTCAAATATTTGCTGCCGTGTGCGAGGCGTCGTCAGCTGGGGACTGAGGAGTGTGTGCGAGTGCGAGTGCGAGTGCGCTGCAGATGCTCGTGTGCAGCAAATGGGTCCTCAGCTGTGGACAAACTTCTTACTCGCTGTACGCCGATGTCGCTCACGCTCGTGTGTCTTAGTGCGTCCCACAAAGTAGTCAAACACTCTGCCAGGCCTTGCATCGTCAGTGTTTGCTAGCCATGGGAAACTCTTCCTGACACCGACTCGCCTCTTACGACTGACCCGGCAGGCACAAGACGTTGAAACAACGTTGAAGTAGGTCCTGACGTTCAGCAACTCAAACCTAACGTCGAAACAACATGCTTTTTGACGACGTTTAATCAACGTTGCGTTCTGACGTTGATCTGACCATTGATGTTGGTCATTTTTCAACCAATATTCTACAACACTAAACATGCTTTTTGACGACATGTAAATAAATGTCAGGTTGTGACGTTGACCTGACCATTGAATTTTGGTCATTTTCCAACCAATATTCTACAACACAAATACAACGTTGAAACAACATGCTTGTTGACGACGTTTAATCAATGTTGCGTTCTGACGTTGATCTGACCATTGAATTTTGGTCATTTTCCAACCAATATTCTACAAAACGTTGAAAGAACATGCCTTTCGACGACGTTTAATCAACGTTGCGTTCTGACGTTGATCTGACCAATTAATTTTGGTCTTTTTTCAACCTATATTCTGCAACACAAAACGTTGAAAAAATATTTTTTTTGATGACGTTTGAATAAATGTCAGGTTGTGACGTTAATCTGACTATAGAATTTTGGTCATTTCCCAACCAATATTTTACAACACAAATACAACGTTGAAACAACATGCTTTTCGACGACGTTTAATCAATGTTGCGTTCTGACGTTGATCTGACCATTGTATTTTGGTCGTTTTCCAACCAATATTTTACAACACAAATACAACTTTGAAACAACATGCTTGTTGACGACGTTTAATCAATGTTGCGTTCTGACGTTGATCTGACCATTGTATTTTGGTCGTTTTCCAACCAATATTTTACAACACAAATACAACGTTGAAACAACATGCTTTTTGACCACGTTTAATCAATGTTGCATTCTGACGTTGATTTAACCATTGAATTTTGGTGATTTTCCACCAAATATTCTACAACGTTGAAACAACATGCTTGTTGACGACGTTTAATCAATGGTGCGCTGTGACGTTGATCTGACTATTGAAATTTGGTTATTTTCCAACCAATATTTTACAACACAAATACAACGTTGAAACAATATGCTTTTTGACGACGTTTAATCAATGTTGTGTTGTGACGTTGATCTGACCATTGAATTTTGGTCATTTTCCAACCAATATTCTACAACACAAAACGTTGGGGAAAAAAAGCTTTTTGACGACGTTTAATCAATGTTGTGTTCTGACGTTGATCTGACCATTGAATTTTGGTCGTTTTCCAACCAATATTTTACAACACAAATACAACGTTGAAACAACATGCTTTTTGACCACGTTTAATCAATGTTGCATTCTGACGTTGATTTAACCATTGAATTTTGGTAATTTTCCACCAAATATTCTACAACGTTGAAACAACATGCTTGTTGACGACGTTTAATCAATGTTGCGTTGTGACGTTGATCTGACTATTGAAATTTGGTTATTTTCCAACCAATATTTTACAACACAAATACAACGCTGAAACAACATGCTTTTTGACCACGTTTAATCAATGTTGTGTTGTGACGTTGATCTGACCATTGAATTTTGGTCATTTTCCAACCAATATTCTACAACACAAAACGTTGGAAAAAAAAGCTTTTTGACGACGTTTAATCAATGTTGCGTTCTGACGTTGATCTGACCATTGAATTTTGGTCGTTTTCCAACCAATATTTTACAACACAAATACAACGTTGAAACAACATGCTTTTTGACCACGTTTAATCAATGTTGCGTTCTGACGTTGATCTAATCATTGAATTTTGGTCATTTTTCAACCAATATTCTACAACACAAAACGTTGAAAAAAACATGCTTTTTGATGACGTTTGAATAAATGTCAGGTTGTGACGTTGATCTGACCATTGAATTTTGGTCATTTCCCAACCAATATTTTACAACACAAATACAACGTTGAAACAACATGCTTTTTGGCGACGTTTAATCAATGTGTTCTGACGTTGATCTGACCATTGAATTTTGGTCGTTTTCCAACCAATATTTTACAACACAAATACAACGTTGAAACAACATGCTTTTTGGCGACGTTTAATCAATGTTGCGTTCTGACGTTTATCTGACCATTGAATTTTGGTCGTTTTCCAACCAATATTTTACAACACAAATACAACATTGAAACAACATGCTTTTTGACTACGTTTAATCAATGTTGCGTTCTGACGTTGATCTAATCATTGAATTTTGGTCATTTTTCAACCAATATTCTACAACACAAAACGTTGAAAAAACATGCTTTTTGATGACGTTTGAATAAATGTCAGGTTGTGACGTTGATCTGACCATGGAATTTTGGTCATTTCCCAACCAATATTTTACAACACAAATACAACTTTGAAACAACATGCTTGTTGACGACGTTTAATCAATGTTGCGTTCTGACATTGATCTGACCATTGAATTTTGGTCGTTTTCCAACCAATATTTTACAACACAAATACAACGTTGAAACAACATGCTTTTTGACGACGTTTAATCAAAGTTGCGTTCTGACGTTGATCTAACCATTGAATTTTGGGTCATTTTTCAACCAATATTCTACAACACAAAACGTTGAAAAAACATGCTTTTTGATGACGTTTGAATAAATGTCAGGTTGTGACGTTGATCTGACCATGGAATTTTGGTTATTTTCCAACCAATATTTTACAACACAAATACAACGTTGAAACAACATGCTTTTTGGCGACGTTTAATCAATGTTGCGTTCTGACGTTGATCTGACCATTGTATTTTGGTCATTTTCCAATCAATATTCTACAAAACAAAACGTTGAAAAATCATGCTTTTCGACGACGTTTAATCAACGTTGCGTTGTGACGTTGATCTGACCAATGAATTTTGGTCATTTTCCAACCAATATTCTACAACACAAAACGTTGAAAAAACATACTTTTTGATGACGTTTAAATAAATGTCAGGTTGTGATGTTGACCTAACCATTGTATTTTGGTTATTTTCCAACCAATATTTTATAACACCAATATAACGTTGAAACAACATGCTTTTTGACTACGTTTAATCAATGTTGCGTTCTGACGTTGATCTGACCATTGAATTTTGGTCATTTTCCAACCAATATTCTACAACACTAAACGTTGAAAAAACATGCTTTTTGACGACATGTAGATAATTGTCAGATTGTGACGTTGATCTGACCATTGAATTTTGGTAATTTTCCAACCAATATTATACAACACAAATACAACCTTGAAAAAACATGCTTTTTGACGACATGTAAATAATTGTCAGGTTGTGATGTTGACCTGACCATTGAATTTTGGTCATTTTCCAACCAATATTCTACAACACAAATACAACGTTGAAACAACATGCCTTTTGACGACGTTTAATCAATGTTGCGTTCTGACGTTGATTTAACCATTTAATTTTGGTCATTTCCCAACCAATATTCTACAACACAAAACGTTGGGAAAAAAAAGCTTTTTGACGACGTTTAATCAATGTTGCGTTCTGAC
>NC_084551.2:3895000-3937500 GCF_033978685.3 Nerophis lumbriciformis | reverse complement strand
TTTTTAGTTTGTCGCGTACCACGTTTGCTGCCGGCGTTGCCATCTCTTTTTTTTTTCTTCTTCTGTTGTGGCATGCTGCAGGTGCCTGCTCGTTTTTCGTATGTGGGTAACAACATTTAACTATGTATATATATTTCCCAATTGGTTTAACTGCCACCCGCCGGATAAAATCAATTTTTTTTTTATTTCAACCGCCCGACCCGCGGATAATCCCCGGACCCCGCGGTTGTGTCCGCAAACCGCGCATCTCTAATATATATATATATATATATATATATATATATATATATATATACACACACCGTATTTTTCGGAGTATAAGTCGCACCTGCCGAAAATGCATAATATAGAAGGAAAAAAACATATATAAGTCGCACTGGAGCCCAGCCAAACTAGGAAAAAAAAACTGCGACTTATAGTCCGAAAAATAGGGTATATATAAATAAAATAAATACTTGAATTTCAGTGTTCATTTATTTACACATAACACTCCTCTACTCATTGTTGTATTTGAAAGTGCAATGCTTTGCAGCCAGTAGCACAGCCTTTGAAGGAGCATAGGTATGGGCAGCGTCTGTGAAATTTAATTAGCAGGAAAGGAGTGAGTTTAGGGTGGAATTGTCCATCCTTGTTCTATTCTCCCGACTCACCGAACCCCTAGGGTTCAATCGAACCCAGGTTAAGAACCACTGGCATAAAGCCTTAAAGATTGCGCGCCTCTGCCTTTGTAGTCCGTGCTGACGCCGTAGTCGATAAGCTTCTTCTTTTTCTCTATTTTCTAGTTATGGGACATTCGCCCTCCGCTGTTGCCATTTCTAATATAAAGTAGTGTAAAGGTCTTACTTATATCTGTCTGTAAACTCGCCATGAAAGCGCTAAAACATACCGGTGTAGTGAGTTTACATTATTCACCCAAGGAACTTTAGTTATTAGAGAGTTCCGTTCGGACATTTTTTCATGGGACCTTGTTGTTGTTTCCGGATGAGGAAAAAAAAACTATTATTTTTTTGTGATAGAGTGATTGGAGCACATACTTGTTGGTCTCAAAAAACATTCATGAAGTTTGGTTCTTTTATGAATTTATTATGGGTCTACTGAAAATCTGCTGGGTCAAAAGTATACATACAGCAATGTTAATATTTGGTTACATGTCCTTTGACAAGTTTCACTGCAATAAGGCGCTTTTGGTAGCCATCCACAAGCTTCTGGCAAGCTTCTGCTTGAATTTTTGACCACTCCTCTTGACAAAATTGGTGCAGTTCAGCTAAATTTGTTGGTTTTCTGACATGGACTTGTTTCTTCAGCATTGTCCACACGCATACTTGCCAACCTTGAGACCTCCGATTTCGGGAGGTGGGGGGGCATTTTTGGGGGCGTGGTTAAGAGGGGAGGAGTATATTTACAGCTAGAATTCACCAAGTATTTCATATATATATACAGGTAAAAGCCAGTAAATTAGAATATTTTGAAAAACTTGATTTATTTCAGTAATTGCATTCAAAAGGTGTAACTTGTACATTATATTTATTCATTGCACACAGACTGATGCATTCAAATGTTTATTTCATTTAATTTTGATGATTTGAAGTGGCAACAAATGAAAATCCAAAATTCCGTGTGTCACAAAATTAGAATATTACTTAAGGCTAATACAAAAAAGGGATTTTTAGAAATGTTGGCCAACTGAAAAGTATGAAAATGAAAAATATGAGCATGTACAATACTCAATACTTGGTTGGAGCTCCTTTTGCCTCAATTACTGCGTTAATGCGGCGTGGCATGGAGTCGATGAGTTTCTGGCACTGCTCAGGTGTTATGAGAGCCCAGGTTGCTCTGATAGTGGCCTTCAACTCTTCTGCGTTTTTGGGTCTGGAATTCTGCATCTTCCTTTTCACAATACCAGTCACCAGTGACTGCATCTGATTGGTGGAACGGAGTGAACGTCACCAGTGACTGTATTTGTTGAAACGCAGGCACTTTGAAGGTCTGTCTGACAGACCAAAACAAACAAAGCGTGCATTAACAGATCGATAAAAATTAGTAGCGAGTAGCGAGCTGAATGTAGATAAAAGTAGCGGCGTAAAAGTAGCGTTTCTTCTCTATAAATATACTCAAGTAAAAGTAAAAGTATGTTGCATTAAAACTACTCTTAGAAGTACAATTTATCCCAAAGGTTACTCAAGTAGATGTAACGGAGTAAATGTAGCGCGTTACTACCCACCTCTGCCAACAAGTATGTGCTCCAATCACTCTATCACAAAAAAATAAGAGTGGTAGAAATGATTGGAAGCTCAAGACAGCCATGACATGATGTTCTTTACAAGTGTATGTCAACTTTTGACCACGACTGTATGTTGATCTTTGTCTTGCACGTCCGCATTCATCCATCCTAAAACTTTAAAAAGTCCTTCTTCTCTTCCTTATTATGAATTCCGCCAGTGGATCGTGCGTCTCCCCGCGGTCCTTCACTTCCTTCATTGTCGGCAGATTAATGGCGGCACGACACTTTTTATGATCTCCGCATTTTGTCGGCAGTCAGGCAGGCGGGCCTGCCTTCTTCCTTTTCGGCTCCTCGCCTCTTATCTGCGCCGCCCCGCGCCTCTGTCGCTCGCTCCGAGAAACAATGGCCGCTTTCTTGTGAGGTTTTTGTCAGCTTCTTTAAAAAAAATAAAAAATTTAAAAAAACAAAGAGAAGACAAAAGGAGGGTGGGGAAGAAGATAATAGGTTGTCGTGGTGATTAGCATTCCTGGGTGGAAAATTGGGTTTGTCTCTGTGGGATTCACTTCTTTGGGTGTACTCATTTTGGTAGTCACGTCTGTTACGTGTCACTAGTGGGAGCGCTGCAATCCGTGCACACGTTTGTAAGAGGGGGAGCACATTCACACGCACAATCATTTATGATAACGGTAATGCAATTGCTCCTCGCAAGTTATTTATGATAACCAACACGTTAAATGATAGAAATCAATACAACAATTCAAATGAAGTCTAAACACACGGCATGCTTGGTCGCTAGTGACTAGATCCCGCAAGTTGATAATGACAGCTGCCAGCTTCCAGAATATAAGGTCTTTGAAAGCAGCTACTTTTTTCCTACGCTTCAACCCTGCGGCTTATGAGACGGTGCGGCTAATTTATAAAAAAATTTCTTCGTTATTTATGAAAACCAAAACATTAAATAATAGAAATCAATACAACAATTCAAATGAATTCAAAAGTCTAAACACACGGCATGCTTGGTCGCTAGTGACTAGATCCCGCAAGTTGTTAATGACAGCTGCCAGCTTCCAGAATATAAGGTCTGTGAAAGCCGCTACTTTTTTCCTACGCTTGAACCCTGTGGCTTATGGGACGGTGCGGCTAATTTATGATTTTTTTCTTCGTTATTTATGATAACCAACACGTTAAATAATATAAATCAATACAACAATTCAAATGAGTTCAAAAGTCTAAACACACGGCATGCTTGGTCGCTAGTGACTAGATCCCGCAAGTTGTTAATGACAGCTGCCAGCTTCCAGAATATAAGGTCTGTGAAAGCCGCTACTTTTTTCCTACGCTTCAACCCTGCGGCTTATGAGACGACTAATTTATGAATTTTTCTTCGTTATTTATGATAACCAACACGTTAAATAATATAAATCAATACAACAATTCAAATGAATTCAAAAGTCTAAACACACGGCATGCTTGGTCGCTAGTGACTAGATCCCGCAAGTTGCTAATGACAGCTGCCAGCTTCCAGAATATAAGGTCTGTAAAAGCCGCTACTTTTTTCCTACACTTGAACCCTGCGGCTTATGAGACGGTGCGGCTAATTTATAATTTTTTTCTTCGTTATTTATGATAACCAACACATTAAATAATAGAAATCAATACAACAATTCAAATTAATTCAAAAGTATAAACACACGACATGCTTGGTCGCTAGTGACTAGATCCCACAAGTTGTTAATGAAAGCTTCCAGAATATACTGTAAGTACTGTAAAAGCCGCTACTTTTTTCCTACGCTTGAACCATGTGGCTTATGGGACGGTGCGGCTAATTTATGATTTTTTTCTTCGTTATTTATGAAAACCAACACATTAAATAATAGAAATCAATACAACAATTCAAATGAATTCAAAAGTCAAAACACACGGCATGCTTGCTCGCTAGTGACTAGATCCCGCAAGTTGTTTATGACAGCAGCCAGCTTTTAGAATATACTGTAAGTACTGTAAAAAAGCTACTTTTTTCCTACGCTTCAACCCTGCAGCTTAAGAGACGGCTAATTTAGGAATTTTTCTTTGTTATTTATGATAACCAACACGTTAAATAATAGAAAATCAATCCAACAATTCAAATTAATTCAAAAGTCTAAACACACGGCATGCTTGGTCACTAGTGACTAGATTCCGCAAGTTGTTAATGACAGCTGCCAGCTTCCAGAATATAAGGTCTGTGAAAGCCGCTACTTTTTTCCTACGCTTCAACCCTGCGGCTTATGAGACGGTGCGGCTAATATATGATTTTTTTCTTCTTTATTTATGATAACCAACACATTAAATAATAGAAATCAATACAACAATTCAAATGAATTCAAAAGTCTAAACACACGGCATGCTTGGTCGCTAGTGACTAGATCCCGCAAGTTATTAATGACAGCAGCCATCTTCCAGAATATAAGAACTGTAAAAGCCGCTACTGTTTTCCTACGCTTCAACCCAGCGGCTTAAGAGACGGCTAATTTATGAATTTTTATTCGTTATGTATGATAACCAACACATTAAATAATAGAAATCAATACAACAATTCAAATGAGTTCAAAAGTCTAAACACACGGCATGCTTGGTCGCTAGTGACTAGATCCCACAAGTTGTTAATGACAGCTGCCAGCTTCCAGAATATAAGGTCTGTGAAAGCCGCTACTTTTTTCCTACGCTTGTACCCTGTGGCTTATGGGACGGTGCGGCTAATTTATGATTTTTTTCTTTGTTATTTATGATAACCAACACATTAAATAATAGAAATCAATACGACAATTCAAATGAATTCAAAAGTCTAAACACACGGCATGCTTGGTCGCTAGTGACTAGATCCCGCAAGTTGTTAATGACAGCAGCCAGCTTCCAGAATATAAGAACTGTAAAACCCGCTACGCTTCAACCCAGCGACTTAAGAGACGGCTAATTTATGAATTTTTCTTCGTTATTTATGATAACCAACACATTAAATAATAGAAATCAATACAACAATTCAAATGAATTCAAAAGTCTAAACACACGGCATGCTTGGTCACTAGTGACTAGATCCCGCAAGTTGTTAATGACAGCAGCCAGCTTCCAGAATATAAGGTCTGTGAAAGCCGCTACTTTTTTCCTACGCTTCAACCCTGCAGCTTAAGAGACGGTGCGGCTAATTTATGATTTTTTTCTTCGTTATTGATGATAACCAACACATTAAATAATATAAATCAATACAACAATTCAAATGAATTCAAAAGTCTAAACACACGGCATGCTTGGTCGCTAGTGACTAGATCCCGCAAGTTGTTAATGAAAGCTTCCAGAATATACTGTAAGTACTGTAAAAGTCGCTACTTTTTTCCTACGCTTCAACCCTGCGGCTTAAGAGACGGCTAATTTAAGAATTTTTCTTTGTTTTTTATGATAACCAACACATTAAATAATAGAAATCAATACAACAATTCAAATTAATTCAAAAGTCTAAACACACGGCATGCTTGGTCGCTAGTGACTAGATCCCGCAAGTTGTTAATGACAGCTGCCAGCTTCCAGAATATAAGTACTGTAAAAAACTTTACTTTTTTCCTACGCTTCAACCCTGCGGCTTATGAGACGGTGCGGCTAATTTATGATTTTTTTCTCCGTTATTGATGATAACCAACACATTAAATAATATAAATCAATACAACAATTCAAATGAATTCAAAAGTCTAAACACACGGCATGCTTGGTTGCTAGTGACTAGATCCCACAAGTTGTTAATGACAGCTGCCAGCTTCCAGAATATAAGTACTGTAAAAAACTTTACTTTTTTCCTACGCTTGTACCCTGCGGCTTATGAGACGGTGCGGCTAATTTATGATTTTTTTCTTCGTTATTTATGAAAACCAACACATTAAATAATAGAAATCAATACAACAATTCAAATGAATTCAAAAGTCTAAACACACGGCATGCTTGGTCGCTAGTGACTAGATCCCACAAGTTGTTAATGACAGCTGCCAGCTTCCAAAATATGAGGTCTGTGAAAGCCGCTACTTTTTTCCTACGCTTGTACCCTGCGGCTTATGGGACGGTGCGGCAAATTTATGATTTTTTTCTTCGTTATTTATGATAACCAACACATTAAATAATAGAAATCAATACAACAATTCAAATGAATTCAAAAGTCTAAACACACTGCATGCTTGGTCGCTAGTGACTAGATCCCGCAAATT
Organism: Nerophis lumbriciformis; assembly: GCF_033978685.3. Classification (NCBI taxonomy): domain Eukaryota; kingdom Metazoa; phylum Chordata; class Actinopteri; order Syngnathiformes; family Syngnathidae; genus Nerophis; species Nerophis lumbriciformis. Next base: position 3,931,053 of record NC_084551.2, on the reverse strand, counting down.
GTTAATGACAGCAGCCGTTTTCCAGAATATAAGGTCTGTAAAAGCCACTACTTTTTTCCTACGCTTCAACCCTGCGGCTTATGAGACGGTGCAGCTAATTTTTTGATTTTTTTCTTCGTTATTGATGATAACCAACACATTAAATAATATAAATCAATGCATCAATTCAAATTAATTCAAAAGTCTAAACACACGGCATGCTTGGTCGCTAGTGACTAGATCCCGCAAGTTGTTAATGATAGCAGCCAGCTTCCAGAATATAAGTACTGTAAAAAACTTTACTTTTTTCCTACGCTTCAACCCTGCGGCTTATGAGACGGTGCAGCTAATTTATAATTTTTTTTTCGTTATTTATGATAACCAACACATTAAATAATAGAAATCAATATAACAATTCAAATGAGTTCAAAAGTCTAAACACACGACATGCTTGGTCGGTAGTGACTAGATCCCGCAAGTTGTTGATGACAGCAGCCATCTTCCAGAATATAAGTACTGTAAAAAAACTTTACTTTTTTCCTACGCTTCAACCCTGCGGCTTATGAGACGGTGCAGCTAATTTATGATTTTTTTCTTCGTTCTTTATGATAACCAACACATTAAATAATAGAAATCAATGCATCAATTCAAATTAATTCAAAAGTCTAAACACACGGCATGCTTGGTCACTAGTGACTAGATCAGGCAAGTTGTTAATGACAGCTGCCAGCTTCCAGAATATACTGTAAGTACTGTAAAAAACGCTACTTTTTTCCTACGCTTCAACCCTGCAGCTTAAGAGACGGCTAATTTATGAATTTTTCTTCGTTATTTATGATAACCAACACATTAAATAACAGAAATCAACACAACAATTCAAATTAATTCAAAAGTCTAAACACACGACATGCTTGGTCACTAGTGACTAGATCCCGCAAGTTGTTAATGACAGCTGCCAGCTTCCAGAATATAAGAACTTTAAAAGCCGCTACTTTTTTCCTACGCTTGAACCTTGCGGCTTATGGGACGGTGCGGCTAATTTATGATTTTTTTCTTCGTTATTTATGAAAACCAACACATTAAATAATAGAAATCAATACAACAATTCAAATGAATTCAAAAGTCAAAACACACGGCATGCTTGGTCGCTAGTGACTAGATCCCGCAAGATATTGATGACAGCTGCCATCTTCCAGAATATAAGGTCTGTGAAAGCCACTACTTTTTTCCTACGCTTGAACCCTGCGGCTTATGAGACGGTGCGGCTAATTTATGATTTTTTTCTTCGTTATTTATGAAAACCAACACATTAAATAATAGAAATCAATACAACAATTCAAATGAGTTCAAAAGTCTGAACACACGGCATGCTTGGTCGCTAGTGACTAGATCCCGCAAGTTGTTAATGACAGCAGCCAGCTTCTAGAATATACTGTAAGTACTGTAAAAAAACGCTACTTTTTTCCTACGCCTCAACCCTGCAGCTTAAGAGACGGCTAATTTATGATTTTTTTCTTCGTTATTTATGATAACCAACACATTAAATAATAGAAATCATTACAACAATTCAAATTAATTCAAAAGTCGAAACACGGCATGCTTGGTCACTAGTGACTAGATCCCGCAAGTTGTTAATGACAGCAGCCAGCTTCCAGAATATAAGGTCTGTGAAAGCCACTACTTTTTTCCTACGCTTGAACCCTGCGGCTTATGTGACGGTGCAGCTAATTTATGAATTTTTCTTCGTTATTTATGATAACCAACACATTAAATAATAGAAATCAATACAACAATTCAAATGAATTCTAAAGTCTAAACACACGGCATGCTTGGTCACTAGTGACTAGATCCCGCAAGTTGTTAATGACAGCAGCCAGCTTCTAGAATATACTGTAAGTACTGTAAAAAACGCTACTTTTTTCCTACGCTTCAACCCTGCAGCTTAAGAGACGGCTAATTTATGATTTTTTTCTTCGTTATTTATGATAACCAACACATTAAATAATAGAAATCATTACAACAAATCAAATTAATTCAAAAGTCGAAACACACGGCATGCTTGGTCGCTAGTGACTAGATCCCGCAAGTTGTTAATGACAGCTGCCAGCTTCCAGAATATAAGGTCTGTAAAAGCCACAACTTTTTTCCTACGCTTCAACCCTGCGGCTTATGAGACTGTGCGGCTAATTTATGATTTTTTTCTTCGTTATTTATGATAACCAACACATTAAATAATAGAAATCAATACGACAATTCAAATGAATTCAAAAGTCTAAACACACGACATGCTTGGTCGCTAGTGACTAGATCCCGCAAGTTGTTAATGACAGCTGCCAACTTCCAGAATATAAGGTCTGTAAAAGCCACTACTTTTTTCCTACGCTTCAACCCTGCGGCTTATGAGACGGTGCAGCTAATATATGATTTTTTTCTTCTTTATTTATGATAACCAACACATTAAATAATAGAAATCAATACAACAATTCAAATGAATTCTAAAGTCTAAACACACGGCATGCTTGGTCACTAGTGACTAGATCCCGCAAGTTGTTAATGACAGCAGCCAGCTTCTAGAATATACTGTAAGTACTGTAAAAAACGCTACTTTTTTCCTACGCTTCAACCCTGCAGCTTAAGAGACGGCTAATTTATGATTTTTTTCTTCGTTATTTATGATAACCAACACATTAAATAATAGAAATCATTACAACAAATCAAATTAATTCAAAAGTCGAAACACACGGCATGCTTGGTCGCTAGTGACTAGATCCCGCAAGTTGTTAATGACAGCTGCCAGCTTCCAGAATATAAGGTCTGTAAAAGCCACAACTTTTTTCCTACGCTTCAACCCTGCGGCTTATGAGACTGTGCGGCTAATTTATGATTTTTTTCTTCGTTATTTATGATAACCAACACATTAAATAATAGAAATCAATACGACAATTCAAATGAATTCAAAAGTCTAAACACACGACATGCTTGGTCGCTAGTGACTAGATCCCGCAAGTTGTTAATGACAGCTGCCAACTTCCAGAATATAAGGTCTGTAAAAGCCACTACTTTTTTCCTACGCTTCAACCCTGCGGCTTATGAGACGGTGCAGCTAATATATGATTTTTTTCTTCTTTATTTATGATAACCAACACATTAAATAATAGAAATCAATACAACAATTCAAATGAATTCAAAAGTCTAAACACACGGCATGCTTGGTCGCTAGTGACTAGATCCCGCAAGTTGATAATGACAGCTACCAGCTTCCAGAATATAAGGTCTGTGAAAGCCGCTACTTTTTTCCTACGCTTCAACCCTGCGACTTATGAGACGGTGCGGCTAATTTATGATTTTTTTCTTCGTTATTGATGATAACCAACACATTAAATAATAGAAATCAATACAACAATTCAAATGAATTCAAAAGTCTAAACACACGACATGCTTGGTCACTAGTGACTAGATCCCGCAAGTTGTTTATGACAGCTGCCAGCTTCCAGAATATAAGGTCTGTAAAAGCCACAACTTTTTTCCTACGCTTCAACCCTGCGGCTTATGAGACTGTGCGGCTAATTTATGATTTTTTTCTTCGTTATTTATGATAACCAACACATTAAATAATAGAAATCAATACGACAATTCAAATGAATTCAAAAGTCTAAACACACGACATGCTTGGTCGCTAGTGACTAGATCCCGCAAGTTGTTAATGACAGCTGCCAACTTCCAGAATATAAGGTCTGTAAAAGCCACAACTTTTTTCCTACGCTTCAACCCTGCGGCTTATGAGACGGTGCGGCTAATTTATGATTTTTTTCTTCGTTATTTATGATAACCAACACATTAAATAATAGAAATCAATACAACAATTCAAATGAATTCAAAAGTCTAAACACACGGCATGCTTTGTCGCTAGTGACTAGATCCCGCAAGTTGTTAATGACAGCAGCCAGCTTCCAGATTATAAGAACTGTAAAACCCGCTACTGTTTTCCTACGCTTCACCCCAGCGGCTTAAGAGACGGCTAATTTAGGAATTTTTCTTTGTTATTTATGATAACCAACACGTTAAATAATAGAAATCAATACAACAATTCAAATTAATTCAAAAGTCTAAACACACGGCTTGCTTGGTCACTAGTGACTAGATCCCGCAAGTTGTTAATGACAGCTGCCAGCTTCCAGAATATAAGGTCTGTGAAAGCCGCTACTTTTTTCCTACGCTTGAACCTTGCGGCTTATGTGATGGTGCGGCTAATTTATGAATTTTTCTTCGTTATTTATGATAACCAACACGTTAAATAATAGAAATCAATCCAACAAATCAAATGAATTCAAAAGTCTAAACACACGGCATGCTTGGTCGCTAGTGACTAGATCCCGCAAGTTGTTAATGACAGCAGCCAGCTTCCAGAATATAAGAACTGTAAAACCCACTACTGTTTTCCTACGCTTCAACCCAGCGGCTTAAGAGACGGCTAATTTAGGATTTTTTCTTTGTTATTTATGATAACCAACACGTTAAATAATAGAAATCAATCCAACAATTCAAATGAATTCAAAAGTCTAAACACACGACATGCTTGGTCGCTAGTGACTAGATCCCGCAAGTTGTTGATGACAGCTGCCAGCTTCCAGAATATAAGGTCTGTAAAAGCCATTACTTTTTTCCTACGCTTGAACCCTGCGGCTTATGAGACGGTGCAGCTAATTTATAATTGTTTTTCTTCGTTATTTATGATAACCAACACATTAAATAATAGAAATCAATACAACAATTCAAATGAATTCAAAAGTCTAAACACACGGCATGCTTGGTCGCTAGTGACTAGATCCCACAAGTTGTTTATGACAGCAGCCAGCTTTTAGAATATACTGTAAGTACTGTAAAAAAGCTACTTTTTTCCTACGCTTCAACCCTGCAGCTTAAGAGACGGCTAATTTATGATTTTTTTATTCGTTATTTATGATAACCAACACATTAAATAATAGAAATCATTACAACAATTCAAATGAGTTCAAAAGTCTAAACACACGGCATGCTTGGTCGCTAGTGACTAGATCCCGCAAGTTGTTAATGAAAGCTTCCAGAATATACTGTAAGTACTGTAAAAGCCGCTACTTTTTTCCTACGCTTGAACCATGTGGCTTATGAGACAGTGCGGCTAATTTATGATTTTTTTCTCCGTTATTTATGATAACCAACACATTAAATAATATAAATCAATACAACAATTCAAATGAATTCAAAAGTCTAAACACACAGCATGCTTGGTCACTAGTGACCAAATCCCGCAAGTTGTTAATGACAGCTGCCAGCTTCCAGAATATAAGGTCTGTAAAAGCTGCTACTTTTTTCCTACACTTGAACCCTGCGGCTTATGAGACGGTGCGGCTAATTTATGATTTTTTTCTTCGTTATTTATGAAAACCAACACATTAAATAATAGAAATCAATACAACAATTCAAATGAGTTCAAAAGTCTGAACACACGGCATGCTTGGTCGCTAGTGACTAGATCCCGCAAGTTGTTAATGACAGCAGCCAGCTTCTAGAATATACTGTAAGTACTGTAAAAAAACGCTACTTTTTTCCTACGCTTCAACCCTGCAGCTTAAGAGACGGTGCGGCTAATTTATGATTTTTTTCTTCGTTATTGATGATAACCAACACATTAAATAATAGAAATCAATACAACAATTCAAATGAATTCAAAAGTCTAAACACACGGCATGCTTGGTCGCTAGTGACTAGATCCCGCAGGTTGTTAATGACAGCAGCCAGCTTCCAGAATATAAGTACTGTAAAAAACTTTACTTTTTTCCTACGCTTCAACCCTGCGGCTTATGAGACGGTGCGGCTAATTTATGATTTTTTTCTTTGTTCTTTATGATAACCAACACGTTAAATAATAGAAATCAATGCATCAATTCAAATGAATTCAAAAGTCTAAACACACGGCATGCTTGGTCACTAGTGACTAGATCCCACAAGTTGTTAATGACAGCTGCCAGCTTCCAGAATATAAGGTCTGTGAAAGTCGCTACTTTTTTCCTACGCTTGAACCTTGCGGCTTATGGGACGGTGCGGCTAATTTATGATTTTTTTCTTCGTTATTTATGAAAACCAACACATTAAATAATAGAAATCATTACAACAATTCAAATGAATTCAAAAGTCTAAACACACGGCATGCTTGGTCGCTAGTGACTAGATCCCGCAAGTTGTTAATGACAGCTACCAGCTTCCAGAATATAAGGTCTGTGAAAGCCGCTACTTTTTTCCTACGCTTCAACCCTGCGGCTTATGAGACGGTGCGGCTAATTTATGATTTTTTTCTTCGTTATTTATGAAAACCAACACATTAAATAATAGAAATCAATACAACAATTCAAATTAATTCAAAAGTCTGAACACACAGCATGCTTGGTCACTAGTGACTAGATCCCGCAAGTTGTTAATGACAGCAGCCATCTTCCAGAATATAAGGTCTGTGAAAGCCGCTACTTTTTTCCTACGCTTCAACCCTGCGGCTTATGAGACGGTGCGGCTAATTTATGATTTTTTTCTTCGTTATTTATGATGACCAACACGTTAAATAATAGAAATCAATACAACAATTCAAATGAATTCAAAAGTCTAAACACACGGCATGCTTGGTCACTAGTGACTAGATCCCGCAAGTTGTTAATGAAAGCTTCCAGAATATACTGTAAGTACTGTAAAAGCCGCTACTTTTTTCCTACGCTTCAACCCTGCGGCTTAAGAGACGGCTAATTTAAGAATTATTCTTTGTTTTTTATGATAACCAACACATTAAATAATAGAAATCAATGCATCAATTCAAATGAATTCAAAAGTCTAAACACACGGCATGCTTGGTCACTAGTGACTAGATCCCGCAAGTTGTTAATGACAGCTGCCAGCTTCCAGAATATAAGAACTGTGAAAGCCGCTACTTTTTTCCTACGCTTCAACCCTGCGGCTTATGAGACGGTGCGGCTAATTTATGATTTTTTTCTTCGTTATTTATGATGACCAACACGTTAAATAATAGAAATCAATACAACAATTCAAATGAATTCAAAAGTCTAAACACACGGCATGCTTGGTCGCTAGTGACTAGATCCCGCAAGTTGTTAATGACAGCAGCCAGCTTCTAGAATATACTGTAAGTACTGTAAAAAAACGCTACTTTTTTCCTACGCCTCAACCCTGCAGCTTAAGAGACGGCTAATTTATGAATTTTTCTTCGTTATTTATGATAACCAACACATTAAATAATAGAAATCAATACAACAATTCAAATGAGTTCAAAAGTCTAAACACACGGCATGCTTGGTCACTAGTGACTAGATCCCGCAAGTTGTTAATGACAGCTGCCAACTTCCAGAATATAAGGTCTGTAAAAGCCGCTACTTTTTTCCTACGCTTCAACCCTGCGGCTTATGAGACGGTGCGGCTAATTTATGATTTTTTTCTTCGTTATCTATGATAACCAACACGTTAAATAATAGAAATCAATACAACAATTCAAATGAATTCAAAAGTCTAAACACACGGCATGCTTGGTCGCTAGTGACTAGATCCCGCAAGTTGTTAATTACAGCAGCCAGCTTCCAGAATATAAGTACTGTAAAAAACTTTACTTTTTTCCTACGCTTCAACCCTGCGGCTTATGAGACGGTGCGGCTAATTTATGGGTTTTTTCTTCGTTATTTATGAAAACCAAAACATTAAATAATAGAAATCAATACAACAATTCAAATGAATTCAAAAGTCTAAACACACGGTATGCTTGGTCGCTATTGACTAGATCCCACAAGTTGTTAATGACAGCTGCCAGCTTCCAGAATATAAGGTCTGTAAAAGCCACTACTTTTTTCCTAATAAAAAGAAAAAAAAAATCTTAGCCTTCTTAAAAGTATTTCCAAGGCTACTTTGACCATTAATACTGACATATGTTGCTCCAAAACCTGTATGTATCTGTTGCCATCCAAGCAACCTTATCATGGACGCCCCTGCTTATTTCAGCAAGACAACGCTAAGCCACTTGTTAAAACAGCGTGGCTTCATAGTAAGAGAGTGCGGGTACTAGACTGGCCTGCCTGTAGTCCAGACTTGTCTCCCATTGAAAATGTGTGGTGCATTATGACGCCTAAAATACCACAACGAAGACCCCGGACTGTTGAACAACTTAAGCTGTACATCAAGCAAGAATGGGAAAGAATTCCACCTGAAAAGCTTCAAAAATTTTCTCTCCTCAGTTCCCAAACGTTTACTGAGAGCCAGTAACTCTTGACAGCCGCCACCTTCCACCATACAGGGGAAATGATGGAGAACAACAACTTTGACTGTAAACCTACTCAGTGGCCTAGTGGTTAGAGTGTCCGCCCTGAGATCGGTAGGTCGTGAGTTCAAACCCCGACCGAGTCATACCAAGGACTACAAAAATGGGACCCATTACCTCCCTGCTTGGCACTCAGCATCAAGGGTTGGAATTGGAGGTTAAATCACCAAAAATGATTTCCGGGCGCGGCCACCGCTGCTGCTCACTGCTCCCCTCACCTCCCAGGGGGTGATCAATGTTGATGGGTCAAATGCAGAGAATAATTTCGCCACACCGAGTGTGTGTGTGACAATCATTGGTACTTTAACTTAACTTTAACTTAAAGGCCTACTGAAAGCCACTACTACCGACCACGCAGTCGGATAGTTTATATATCAATGATGAAATCTTAACATTGCAACACATGCCAATACGGCCGGGTTAGCTTACTAAAGTGCAATTTTAAATTTTGCTCGAAATATCCTGCTGAAAACGTCTCGGTATGATGACGTCTTGAGGACATTTTGGGACAGCATGGTGGCCAGCTATTAAGTCGTCTGTTTTCATCGCAAAATTCCACAGTATTCTGGACATCTGTGTTGGTGAATCTTTTGCAATTTGTTCAATGAACAATGGAGACAGCAAAGAAGAAAGCTGTAGGTGGGAAGCGGTGTATTGCGGCAGGTGTTGTGCTGGATAATGCACCCCCGCCGTAGAATGCAACCCTTGACTTGATAACACAGCCGGTGTTTCATTGTTTACATTCTCGGAAGATGACAGTCAAGCTTTACAATTGGCCTGTGGAGAACTGGGACAACAGAGACTCTTACCAGGAGGACTTTGAGTTGGATACGCAGACACGGTACCGTGAGTACGCTTCCAAACATTTGATCGCTTGCCCGTACGTGCGTGCCGCTATGTGCATGTCACGTACGTAACTTTGGGGACTTTGGGTAAATATATGTGCTGTATTAACTTTGGGGAGGTGAACGGTACTTTGGGCTGTGGGATTGAGTGTGTTGTGCAGGTGTTTGAGTTGTATTGGCGGGTTATATGGACGGGAGGGGGGAGGTGTTTGTTATGCGGGATTAATTTGTGGCATATTAAATATAAGCCTGGTTGTGTTGTGGCTAATAGAGTATATATATATGTCTTGTGTTTATTTACTGTTTTAGTCATTCCCAGCTGAATATCAGGTCCCACCCGCCTCTCACAGCATCTTCCCTATCTGAATCGCTCCCACTGCCCTCTAGTCCTTTACTCTCACTTTCCTCATCCACGAATCTTTCGTCCTCGCTCAAATTAATGGGGAAATCGTCGCTTTCTCGGTCCAAATCGCTCTCGCTGCTGGTGGCCATGATTGTAAACAATGTGCAGATGTGAGGAGCTCCACAACCTGTGACATCACGCTACTCGTCTGCTACTTCCGGTACAGGCGAGGCTTTTTTATCAGCGACCAAAAGTTGCGAACTTTATCGTCGATGTTCTCTACTAAATTCTTTCAGCAAAAATATGGTAATATCGTGAAATGATCAAGTATGACCAGAGGTGGGTAGTAACGCGCTACATTTACTCCGTTACATCTACTTGAGTAACTTTTGGGATAAATTGTACTTCTAAGAGTAGTTTTAATGCAACATACTTTTACTTTTACTTGAGTATATTTATAGAGAAGAAACGCTACTTTTACTCCGCTACTTTATCTACATTCAGCTCGCTACTAATTTTTATCGATCTGTTAATGCACGCTTTGTTTGTTTTGGTCTGTCAGACAGACCTTCAAAGTGCCTGCGTTTCAACAAATACAGTCACTGGTGACGTTTCACTCAGTTCCACCAATCAGATGCAGTCACTGGTGACGTTGGACCAATCAAACAGAGCCAGGTGGTCACATGACCTGACTTAAACAAGTTGAAAAACGTATTGGGGTGTTACCATTTAGTGGTCAATCGTACGGAATATATACTGTACTGTGCAATCTACTAATAAAAGTTTCAATCAATCAATCAATCAATCAATCAAAAGCGTGAAGGAATAAAGACCCTTTTTTATTTCAACCGTACATCCCGTCAAAAGCCTAAAGACTGACTGCACAGTTCCTGTCTTCACAATAAAAGTGCCGCTCTATCGCGCCTGCACTTTCAAAATAAGAGTCTCCGAAAGCCAGCGCAAACAAGCTAGCAAGCGACGGAGTTTGCCGCCAATGTATTTCTTGTAAAGTGTATAAAAACGAATATGGAAGCTGGACAAATAAGAAGCCAAAAACCAACCACGTTCATGTGGTATTAGACAGAAAGGAGGAACTTTTTTCCTCCTCCATTTGAAAACGTGGACGTTATCATCACGACTGTCTGATTACAATCAACGCAAGTCATCAGAATCAGGTAATACACCAACTTATATTCTTGTCTTCATGAAAGAAAGGAATCTATATGTGTTAAACATGCATGTATATTCATTAAAACACCTTTAACATGTAAACAAAAAGGGCAAAATAAATAAATATAAATTATATACTGTATATATCAATGTATGTATATATATATATATATATATATATATATGTGTGTGTGTATATATATGTGTGTGTGTGTATGTATATATATATATATATACATATATATATATATATATATATATATATATATATATATATATATATATATATATATATATATATATGATATGTGTGTATATGTTACTCATCAGTTACTCAGTACTTGAGTAGTTTTTTCACAACATACTTTTTACTTTTACTCAAGTAAATATTTGGGTGACTACTCCTTACTTTTACTTGAGTAATAAATCTCTAAAGTAACAGTACTCTTACTTGAGTACAATTTCTGGCTACTTTCTACCCACCTCTGAGTATGACATATAGAATGGACCTGCTATCCCCGTTTAAATAAGAAAATCGCATTTCAGTAGGCCTTTAAACGGTCCACCAAGTCAGTGAAAATGTAGCAATAGAGCAGACAAGAAGTGCATGAATGGAGCCGGCGAGTCCTGCACCGCAGGAATGTCCGAGAGCCAGCGAGCCCTAAGAACCAGGAATCTGTCGCCTATCTAATGTACGTCTTTGCCGCCGTGTGTCGCTCTCGGTCTCGGCATGCGCTCGTGCACGACTGTGCGTGACGTTGTGCGTCTGCACACTCCAGCAGGCGTGACAAACGGTGAGCGAGCAAGAGAGAGAAAGCAAGCTGGTCCTCTCGGTCAGTGAGTCAAGGAACCAAAAGAAGCTGACTCAGGGCTCATTGAGTGGGTCAGGTGGTGTGGGAAGGTCACTTTTAGTCCATCTAAAAGCGTAGGTGTGTGTTGGAAAATATAAGATTTCATTTTCTTTGACAAATCCGGGTGACTCATGGCTTCATGGTATATATTTGTTGCATTCATTTGTTAGTCACGACGGTGTGTGTTATTTGTGTGTGTCAACTAAGCCTTCCGCTTCTTAACCGCTGCACACAATGGCGTGGAAATCTGTCACAACACGCACCCCTGCTGCGTCGCCCGCGCTTTTATTTTCCGCACAAATGCGCCGCATGGTGGCTTGTAACTTCTCACACAGCTCAATGCGCTCTGCAAAACACCCGCTGTAGCATTAAAGCCAAATTGCGACAAGACGCGGTAGACCCCCCGCAGTGCACGTCTGTCAACCTGGAGCAAGAATCTCGAGGCTGTAGACCAGTGATCCTCAACAGGCGGACCGCGGTCCATGTCCGGACCCAGCGACGTGTCCGTCCGGACCCAGCACGAATTATAGTAAAAAAAAATAAAAAAAATCCATCCATCCATCCATCCATCTTCTTCCGCTTATCCGAGGTCGGGTCGCGGGGGCAGCAGCCTAAGCAGGGAAGCCCAGACTTCCCTCTCCCCAGCCACTTCGTCCAGCTCCTCCCGGGGGATCCCGAGGCGTTCCCAGGCCAGCCGGGAGACATAGTCTTCCCAACGTGTCCTGGGTCTTCCTCGTGGCCTCCTACCGGTCGGACATGCCCTAAACACCTCCTTAGGGAGGCGCTCGGGTGGCATCCTGACCAGATGCCCGAACCACCTCATCTGGCTCCTCTCGATGTGGAGGAGCAGCCGCTTTACTTTGAGCTCCCCCCGGATGACAGAGCTTCTCACCCTATCTCTAAGGGAGAGCCCCGCCACCCGGCGGAGGAAACTCATTTCGGCCGCTTGTACCCGTGATCTTGTCCTTTCGGTCATAACCCAAAGCTCATGACCATAGGTGAGGATGGGAACGTAGATCGACCGGTAAATTGAGAGCTTTGCCTTCTGGCTCAGCTCCTTCTTCACCACAACGGATCGATACAGCGTCCGCATTACTGAAGACGCCGCACCGATCCGCCTGTCGATCTCACGATCCACTCTTCCCTCACTCGTGAACAAGACTCCGAGGTACTTGAACTCCTCCACTTGGGGCAAGATCTCCTCCCCAACCCGGAGATGGCACTCCACCCTTTTCCGGGCGAGAACCATGGACTCGGACTTGGAGGTGCTGATTCTCATCCCAGTCGCTTCACACTCAGCTGCGAACCGATCCAGTGAGAGCTGAAGATCCTGGCCAGATGAAGCCATCAGGACCACATCATCTGCAAAAAGCAGAGACCTAATCCTGCAGCCACCAAACCGGATCCCCTCAACGCCTTGACTGCGCCTAGAAATTCTGTCCATAAAAGTTATGAACAGAATCGGTGTGTTTTTTTTATTATTATAATTATAATTATTATAAAAAAATATAATAATTGTATTTATCTGTGAGTTATCGCTAGCGCAAGTCAACGTTCTTTGTTGTTTTTAGTCAAATATCTCCACGTTTCCTTTACACTTCTCGTGTCTCACTCACTCCGTCTCTCTCTCTCTCTCTCTCTCTCTCTCTCTCAGAGAGAGAGAAAGAGAGAGAGACGGAGTGAGAGCGAGAGAACGCCACTCTGATTGGCTAATTCCGGGGTATGGGTTGTCATCTCTTTCACGACGACGCGCTGGTAGGCTGTTACCACCCGGGTCATGTGCACAGTGCATGGAACCTTTCGCTGCAGGCACACAGTTGTCTCGTATCGCTACTTCGCTAACTGTTCACTTGTCAGTCACTGAATGTGAATCAAATCACAATGGCATGCTCCAAGTTGGCTCAGGCTGGTAAAAGAAAGGTGGACAGGGAAAACCGACGTTTCAAGGAAGAATGGACAGAGCAATATGTTTTCATCCTACCTACTGCAAGTACCAGACCAATGTGTCTACTATGCAACAGTACTGTTGCTCTGGTGAAAAGTGAAAATCTGAAACGTCACTATCTGAAAGAGCACCGCGAATTTGAAGAGACATTTCCTCATGATTCAGAGCTTAGAAAAAAAGAAATCACGAGGCTGAAAAAGCCATATGAAACATCAAGCAAGATTTTTGTTAAATCTATGACACAACAACAAATAGCAACAGAGCAGTAACGTGCGGTGAGGTTGATGGCTGGTGAGGCACTGACTTCAACACAGTCAGATTTACAAACATATGAACCCTAAAGAGTATCTTATTCACCATTTGATTGGCAGCAGTTAACGGGTTATGTTTAAAAGCTCATACCAGCATTCTTCCCTGCTTGGCACTCAGCATCAAGGCTTGGAATTGGGGGTTAAATCACCAAAAATGATTCCCGGGCGCAGCGCCGCTGCTGCCCACTGCTCCCCTCACCTCCCAGGGGGTGATCAAGGGATGGGTCAAATGCAGAGGACACATTTTTTCAAAGTTCTTATTTATTTTTGTTTCAAAGAAAATATTTCATGTATTTTATTGGATATTTATTTTATTTTTGTTAATTTTAAGAAAATGTTAAACGACCTACCTCCTGCTATTATATAAGCTTGACCGATAATAAACGGACCCAGCCTGTTTCAAAAAAACATTTGTGGACCTTCAAGATTTGTACTTGAGGACCCCTGCTGTAGACCAAAACCACAAGAACTCGATCCGGCCCATGAATGCCCATGACCTTCGATGATCCCTGAGGCCGTACAGCAACATCAGTGTGTGAAGGATATCACCACATGGGTTTAGGAACACTTCAGAAAACCACTGTCAGTAACTACGGTTTGGTCTCTACATCTGTAAGTGCAAGTTAAAACTCTACTATGCAAAGCGAAAGCTATTTATCAACAACACCCAGAAACGCCGCCAGCTTTGCTGGGCCCAAGCTCATCTAAGATGGACTGATGCAAAGTGGAAAAGTGTTCTGTGCTCTTATTGTAAAAGATGTCGATGGTGGAGGTGGTCTGAGAAGTCAAAGAGGAGCGGCGTTTATATGTTGTTAATATTTAGTGTTTTATTGTGCATAGTTAATATTTTAAATCCCACTTTCTTTATTTTCATGTTCATTCTTGGTCTCATTGAGTAAAAACTCCATTCCTTTTTTAGATTAAACGTTTTAAGCATTTTATCAGACATTATTGTGAGTTTTTGTATGTGTTCCCGAAAAAAGGGACTCAAGCCCACATATACTGTACATACCAATTACACACTTCAAAATAAAAGCGCTACGCCATAAGTGTCAAACTCAAAGCCCGGGGGCCAGTTCTGGCCCGCCACATCATTCTATGTGGCCCGCGAAAGCCTGGAAAAAATGGGTTTCAATAAAATACCCTTTTTTATTTTATTTTATTTTTATAAATGCATTTGTTCTTTCAAATTTGACAGAAAAAAAATGCATATTTTAAACTTTAATATTATCTGACCATGACAATTATATTACTATATACCAGTGACGTGCAGTCACTAGAGGCAGGTGAGGCGGGGCCTCACCTGCCCTCATGGAAAGAAAAAAAATGTAAAAAGAAAAAAAACAATTAAATTGTTAAATGTATCCAGTGATTATACTATAAAGTTATTTTCCATTTAACTTCACCAGTTTTAGATTATTTTTATTCAAAATCGCTGAATTTTCACATTTGCCGTTCAAATACTGAGAAGAGACGGTGCGGTGAACAGCAGCCAGTTGAGGCACGTCACTCAGTGCCGCAACATGGATTGCGCAATGACTCGGCTAACTGCTGGCCTGCTGTGCAGTGAGACTGTATTGCTATATGAACTATATTATACATTTCCATAGTTTAGTTAGCTGAGGTATATAATGTACAGTGTATTTTGTCAACAACTGTATGTGTGTAACGTATTTCTTGTGCTGAGCGATCATAAAACGGCTGCAAAAGACGCACTGGCTGAGGCTCGCCTCCTGCACCCCCGCCGTAGAATTGTTATATCAACTAAAGCCCACACTTAAACTTTCCACGTGCAAGATTGAATCTATTTAAAAAAAATATTTCATAAGAAGCCAAAAAGTGCAAAAACAATAATGTTGGTGTTGGAGGAGTTGTGAATGACTGCAGGGACACAACATTAGATACACCTGCAGACTGCAGGTGTACCTAATTCACAACTCCTCCAACACGAACATTATTGTTTTTGCACTTTTTGGCTTCTTATTAAATAACTTTTGTAACCTATTTTCATGGGCTGTCCTCTTTCTGATGTTAAGTTCCTGTTATGCACTGTTATGCAGTATAATATGCCTTGAGCTCTTATTTTGAAGGCGCTAAGAGAGGAAGTGATGTCACGTTGCAGAGGTTTTTGAAAGAAGGTAAATAAAGTGGTCTTCGTGTAAACTGGAGCCTCCGTGTTTGTTATTTTGTAGTTTCATACAGTATAGGCCACATTTATAAACCCTCGGTTACACTTTTTTTAAATAGATTCAATCTTGCACGTGGAAAGTTTAAGTGAGGGCTTTAGTTGCGGCGCATGGACTTAATTTCTAAGTAAAGATAAGACCATAATAACGTTTTTTTTATTAAATGTGCTTTTTTGTGTGCTACAGTTTGTATGTGTAAAGTTAAAGTTAAGTTAAAGTACCAATGCTTGTCACACACACACTAGGTGTAATGAAATTTGTCCTCTGCATTTGACCCATCCCCTTGTTCACCCCCTGGGAGGTGAGGGGAGCAGTGGGCAGCAGCGGCACCGCGCCCGGGAATCATTTTTGGTGATTTAACCCCCAATTCCAAGCCTTGATGCTGAGTGCCAAGCAGGGAAGAATGCTGGTATGAGCTTTTAAACATAACCCGTTAACTGCTGCCAATCAAATGGTGAATAAGATACTCTTTAGGGTTCATATGTTTGTAAATCTGACTGTGATGAAGTCAGTGCCTCACCAGCCATCAACCTCACCGCACGTCACTGATATATACTGTATTGCACAACTAGTTCTGTGAGACAAAAACAAATAGTTAAATATGTGCTTGTCACCTTTATTTATGATTATATATATAAAAAAATCTAATAATCAAATGCATATGCATTTTGATTAATCATCATTAATCACAGGTTAGTACCCACATGCATAATATAAAATAATAAATTAAAAAAACGGTCCTCTGGAAGCAGCCATTACTGCGATGTGGCCCTCAATGAAAATGAGTTTGACACCCCTGCGCTATGCTATACATCCCGTTTAACTTCGTTAACAAAATTAAAATGTCTTACATTAAGATCATGCTTTGTCAAATATGTTATTCTGTGATACTTGCAATGCTCGTATATCATTTGAGGAATGTGGGGGTGGGGGGTTTCTGCCTGGCTGAAATATTGTGTAACAAAAATAATAGAGATTGACTGTCAGCGGTAATGCCATCCTCATTCTACACTGAAAACACTCCCACATTTTGTTTTGAAGTAGTGAAAAAAAAAAACCAAGACTTTATAGCTAGATATAAAACAAAGAGGCAATGGGTTTCATTTCAGTTATTTTAACATGTCACTCTGGATTCTTGCAGAATCAACCAGACGTGAAATTATTGCTTGAGGACATAAACGTGAGGAATATTCCATCACGGCAGCGTTGAGCCTTTTACAGTCCGAGTCGGACTATAAAATACCACAATTCATTTCTTTGTCAAGTACAATAACAGAAACAAACATTGCGCTTTAAAAATTGCAGCTTCACTCTGTCTTGGATTTCTATTTTTAAGCACATTCAATGTATTTATGGCCTAAGTTAAACATTTCCAAGCGTAGAAATGGCAAAATGAACTAAAAATACAAACACAGCAATGGTTGGACCAAGGCTCCTAAAATTGTGTTTTGTTTTTGATTATAATGTCTACTACATTGGTTTAAACGAGTGCAAAGGACACTATGTGGCTGTTATTTCATGCATAGACGGCTCTCATAATCAGAGGTGGGTAGAGTAGCCAGAAATTGTACTCAAGTAAGAGTACTGTTACTTTAGAGATTTATTACTCAAGTAAAAGTAAGGAGTAGTCACCCAAATATCTACTTGAGTAAAAGTAAAAAGTATGTTGTGAAAAAACTACTCAAGTACTGAGTAACTGATGAGTAACATACACACACATATCATATATATATATATATATATATATATATATATATATATATATATATATATATATATATATATACACATATATATATATACACACATATATATACACATATATATATATACACACATATATATATATATACATATATACACACACATTTATATATATATACATATATATATATATATATATACATACATATATATATATGTATACACATATATACATACAGTATATAATTTATATTTATTTATTTTGCCGTTTTTGTTTACATGTTAAAGGTGTTTTAATGAATATACATGCATGTTTAACACATATAGATTCCTTTCTTTCATGAAGACAAGAATATAAGTTGGTGTATTACCTGATTCTGATGACTTGCATTGACTGTAATCAGACAGTAGTGCTGATAGCGTCCACGTTTTCATATGGAGGAGAAAAAAAGTTCCTCCTTACTGTCTAATACCACATGAAAGTGGTTGGTTTTTGGCATCTTATTTGTCCAGCTTCCATATTCGTTTTTATACACTTTACAAGAAATACATTGGCGGCAAACTCCGTAGCTTGCTAGCTTGTTTGCGCTGGCTTTCGGAGACTCTTGTTTTGAAAGCACAGGCGCGATGGAGCGGCACTTTTATTGTGAAGACAGGAACTGTGCAGTCAGTCTTTAGGCTTTTGACGGGATGTACGGTTGAAATAAAAAAGGGTCTTTTTTCCTTCACACTTTTGATTGATTGATTGAAACTTGTATTAGTAGATTGCACAGTACAGTACATATTCCGTACAATTGACCACTAAATGGTAACACCCCAATAAGTTTTTCAACTTGTTTAAGTCAGGTCATGTGACCGCCTGGCTCTGTTTGATTGGTCCAACGTCACCAGTGACTGCATCTGATTGGTGGAACGGAGTGAACGTCACCAGTGACTGTATTTGTTGAAACGCAGGCACTATGAAGGTCTGTCTGACAGACCAAAACAAACAAAGCGTGCATTAACAGATCGATTAAAATTAGTAGCGAGTAGCGAGCTGAATGTAGATAAAAGTAGCGGAGTAAAAGTAGCGTTTCTTCTCTATAAATATACTCAAGTAAAAGTAAAAGTATGTTGCATTAAAACTACTCTTAGAAGTACAATTTATCCCAAAAGTTACTCAAGTAGATGTAACGGAGTAAATGTAGCGTGTTACTACGCACCTCTGCTCATAATGTTATAAACCGTGTTTATAAGGGAGTAATTTATGCTTTAGCTATGAAAATTAGTACCTAAACGTACGAGCTCAATTGGTTCCAGGACTGAGCTCAAAACTGAAAACATTCCCTCGTTCCATGAAATTAACTGAACCAATTTCATTTGTGCTTCACTCTTCCAAAACAGCACAATTTGAAATGTAACATGCCGATTTACAACAATGTTCTACAGAAAATCAATCAATCAATCAATGTTTATTTATATAGCCCTAAATCACAAGTGTCTCAAAGGGCTGCACAAGCCACAACGACATCCTCGGTACAAAGCCCACATACGGGCAAGGAAAAACTCACCCCAGTGGGACGTCGATGTGAATGACTATGAGAAACCTTGGAGAGGACCGCATATGTGGGTAACCCCCCCCCTCTAGGGGAGACCGAAAGCAATGGATGTCGAGTGGGTCTGACATAATATTGTGAGAGTCCAGTCCATAGTGGATCCAACATAATAGTAAGAGTCCAGTCCATAGTGGGGCCAGCAGGACACCATCCCGAGCGGAGACGGGTCAGCAGCGCAGAGATGTTCCCAGCCGATGCACAGGCGAGCGGTCCACCCCGGGTCCCGACTCTGGACAGCCAGCACTTCATCCATGGCCACCGGACCTGTGCCCCCCCCCCTCAAGGAAAAGGGGAGCAGAGGAGAAAAGAAAAGAAACGGCAGATCAACTGGTCTAACAGGGGGGCTATTTAAAGACTAGAGTATACAAATGAGTTTTAAGATGGGACTTAAATGCTTCTACTGAGGTAGCATCTCTAATTGTTACCGGGAGGGCATTCCATAGTACTGGAGCCCCAATAGAAAACGCTCTATAGCCCGCAGACTTTTTTTGGGCTCTGGGAATCACTAATAAGCCGGAGTTCTTTGAACGCAGATTTCTTGCCGGGACATATGGTACAATGCAATCGACAAGATAGGACAGTGACATTATATCAGATTGTCGCTATTTTTTTACTCTCTGTATTTCGCCGTGTTTGTTGCCATTTTATTTGCGTTTTGCTTGATTGTAAAAGTTGTCGATCGAGGAGGTGGTCTGAGTAAAAGCTAAAGAGGAGCGACTTGCATACGTTGTTTATAGTCAGTGTTTTATTGTTTATAGTTAATATTGTGAATTCCACATATTATTATTATTTATTTAATTTTTTTTTTTGTCATAAAAAAATACAATCATGTGTGCTTACGGACTGTATCCCTTGCAGACTGTATTGATATATATTGATATATAATTTAGGAACCAGAATATTAATAACAGAAAGAAACAACCCCTTTACTCAGTGGCCAAGTGGTTAGAGTGTCCGCCCTGAGATGGGTAGGTTGTGAGTTCAAACTCCGGCCTAGACATACCAAAGACTATAAAAATGGGAGCCATTACCTCCCTGCTTGTCACTCAGCATCAAGGGTTGGAATTGGGGATTAAGTCACCAAAAATGATTTCCGGGCGCGGCACCGCTGCTGCCCACTGCTCCCCTCACCTCCCAGGTGGTGAACAAGAGGATGGGTCAAATGCAGAGGACAAATTTCACCACACCTAGTGTGTGTGTGTGTGACAATCATTGCTACTTTAAATTAACTTGTGTGAATGAGTGTAAATGGGGGAGGGAGTTTTTTTGGGTTGTACTAATTGTAAGTTTATCTTGTGTTTTTTATGTTGATTTAATAAAAAAAATTAAAAAAAATAAAAAATAAAATATATATATATATATATATATATATATATATGTGTATATATATATATATATATATATATATATATGGGGAATCTGTGGTGGGCTCTTCTATTTCTGGGGCTGAGGTTGCTGAGGTAGTTAAAAAGCTCCTTGGTGGCAAGGCCCCGGGGGTGGATGAGATCCGCCCGGAGTTCCTTAAGGCTCTGGATGCTGTGGGGCTGTCTTGGTTGACAAGACTCTGCAGCATCGCGTGGACATCGGGGGCGGTACCTCTGGATTGGCAGACCGGGGTGGTGGTTCCTCTCTTTAAGAAGGGGAACCGGAGGGTGTGTTCTAACTATCGTGGGATCACACTCCTCAGCCTTCCCGGTAAGGTCTATTCAGGTGTACTGGAGAGGAGGCTACGCCGGATAGTCGAACCTCGGATTCAGGAGGAACAGTGTGGTTTTCGTCCTGGTCGTGGAACTGTGGACCAGCTCTATACTCTCGGCAGGGTCCTTGAGGGTGCATGGGAGTTTGCCCAACCAGTCTACATGTGTTTTGTGGACTTGGAGAAGGCATTCGACCGTGTCCCTTGGGAAGTCCTGTGGGGAGTGCTCAGAGAGTATGGGGTGTCGGACTGTCTGATTTTGGCGGTCCGCTCCCTGTATGATCAGTGTCAGAGCTTGGTCCGCATTGCCGGCAGAAAGTCGGACACGTTTCCAGTGAGGGTTGGACTCCGCCAAGGCTGCCCTTTGTCACCCATTCTGTTCAGAACTTTTATGGACAGAATTTCTAGGCGCAGTCAAGGCGTTGAGGGGATCCGGTTTGGTGGCTGCAGGATTAGGTCTCTGCTTTTTGCAGATGATGTGGTCCTGATGGCTTCATCTGGCCAGGATCTTCAGCTCTCGCTGGATCGGTTCGCAGCCGAGTGTGAAGCGACTGGGATGGGAATCAGCACCTCCAAGTCCGAGTCCATGGTTCTCTCCCGGAAAAGGGTGGAGTGCCATCTCCGGGTTGGGGAGGAGACCTTGCCCCAAGTGGAGGAGTTCAAGTACCTCGGAGTCTTGTTCACGAGTGAGGGAAGAGTGGATCGTGAGATCGACAGGCGGATCGGTGCGGCATCTTCAGTAATGCGGACGCTGTATCGATCCGTTGTGGTGAAGAAGGAGCTGAGCCGGAAGGCAAAGCTCTCAATTTACCGGTCGATCTACGTTCCCATCCTCACCTATGGTCATGAGCTTTGGGTTATGACCGAAAGGACAAGATCACGGGTACAAGCGGCCGAAATGAGTTTCCTCCGCCGGGTGGCGGGGCTCTCCCTTAGAGATAGGGTGAGAAGCTCTGTCATTCGGGGGGAGCTCAAAGTAAAGCCGCTGCTCCTCCACATCGAGAGGAGCCAGATGAGGTGGTTCGGGCATCTGGTCAGGATGCCACCCGATCGCCTCCCTAGGGAGGTGTTTAGGGCACGTCCGACCGGTAGGAGGCCGCGGGGAAGACCCAGGACACGTTGGGAAGACTATGTCTCCCGGCTGGCCTGGGAACGCCTCGGGATCCCCCGGGAGGAGCTGGACGAAGTGGCTGGGGAGAGGGAAGTCTGGGCTTCCCTGCTTAGGCTGCTGCCCCCGCGACCCGACCTCGGATAAGCGGAAGAAGATGGATGGATGGATGGATGGATATTTTTTTTTTTTTTTTACCGGGCCGCACAAAATTAAAAAAAAAATTATTATTATTTCTTTTTAATTCTTGTGCGGCCCGGTACCAATCGATCCACGGCCCGGTGGTTGGGGAACACTGATGTAGACCACAAGATAGTGTTTTCCATTTAGGAAAAAAAAAATAATAATATGACTGCTTTAATGCGCCCTATAATCCGGTGCGCCTTACATATGAAACAAGATTGAAAATAGACCATTCATCGGCAGTGCGCCTTATAATCCGGTGCGCCCTATGGTCCGGAAGATACGGTACTTGAAATGTTGGAATATAAATGGATCTGTCGTTGTATCGATCAAGTGGTGAACAATGAGTGGGGAAAACATATCGAGCATGGTCAGGGCTAGCAGATATTTGCGTGAGAAGCTTGTTGAATTTGATTAAATAACAGCATAGGGAGTCCCACACATTAGTATCTGCTATTCGGCCCCAGATACAAATCCCCCCTCGGGCTACATCATCAATATTCCCCAAACCTTTCATGCTGGATATGGGCCACAAATGCCCGCCTAATCAGGTTTTCCTGTGTGCGAGGCAGAGCCGATATCAGTCGATTTGCCCACACACACACACACCGCCTGCCCCTCGTCGGACTCTTTGATCCCCGAGTCTGGGATGAGAACGTGCATCTGACTCTATGATGCTCCCCGGCTGAAACACCTCAGGTGTTCTCCGCAGACACGCTTACATCAAAGTGCGATCGGAATATGTTATGTGCCGCATAGTAATAGTTTGGTCTCAAGAAAGAGTCCAACGCACCTGTTGTGGTACGATTAGCAACAACTTTGGAGTTTGAACTGTCGTCATGCTTGCTGTCAGCATAAGAGCTTGCCAGAAAGATTACCCGAGGGCATGGCTTTGGCTCTCTCTTTACTCATTCCCCTGGCACTGCAACAAAAAAAAAGATAAGCGGCCGAATAATGACACCTATTTTTCACTAAAAAAAAACCAAATTGTTAAGCAATTTATTTGCCATGAATTTGTTTTAGTACAAAACGTGCATCACATAAATTCAAGTTTAAATACAAAAGTTAAAAAAATAGTTTCAAATAAATAAAGGGCAAATATTTTTTGTAATGAGGCTGGAGGGTCTCCAAATAAAATTGGGGCCCCAATTTAGCTTCACACTTACCTGTACGTGTGACAGTCTATACTGCATCAATTACTTTTTGAAAAAAATCCGGTCTGTTGGCGACAGTTTGACCCTGGAACAGATGATTCCCTTTACATCCCACAGCAGGGGTCCCCAAACTACGGCCCGTGGAAAATCCCAAGTTTAAAAAATAAAAAAAATATTTATTTTTTGTCCATTTTTTTTTTTTAATCCATCTTTTCTAATCCATTTTCTACCGCTTGTTACTCTGGGTTGTTACTCCATCCGCTCAGGCAAATCATATGGTCTAAAAATGCATTTTTCCATCGATAACGTGACATAAAGTGCGCACTCTTTCAGTGAATTAGTGCGCGAGGAATACATATATATATATATATATATATATATATATATATATATATATATATATATATATATATATATATATATATATGTATACATATACATATATATATATCCATCCATTTCTACTGCTTATTCCCTTCGGGGTTGCGGGGGCGCTGGAGCCTATCTCAGCTACA
Organism: Nerophis lumbriciformis; assembly: GCF_033978685.3. Classification (NCBI taxonomy): domain Eukaryota; kingdom Metazoa; phylum Chordata; class Actinopteri; order Syngnathiformes; family Syngnathidae; genus Nerophis; species Nerophis lumbriciformis. Next base: position 3,907,124 of record NC_084551.2, on the reverse strand, counting down.
ATCGGGCGTATATATATATATATATATATATATATATATATATATATATATATATATATATATAGTGTCAAGGTTTCTGTGGTTTATCCGTAATACAGTGCTCAATACCGGGGTAGAGCAGGGTATGCGTTAGGTCAGGAAAAAACACAGAGGCTATTTCATCCCTACAAGCCTGTTTCTCTTCAGAGGAGAAATCCCCTGAAGAGCAAGGAAACCTAGGGATGACCACAGAACTTTCCTCCGGAAGGTCTTATCTTTGTCTATGTGATGTCAGATGAAACAAAAATGGAGCTGTTTGGCCACAATACCCACCAATATGTTTGGAGGAGAAAAAGTGAGGCATTTAATCCCAGGACCACCATACCTACAGTCAAGCATGGTGGTGGTAGTATTATGCTCTGGCCCTGTTTTGCTGCCAATGGAACTGGTGCTTTACAGAGAGTAAATGGGATTATGAAAAAGAAGGATTACCTCCAAATTCTTGAGGACAACCTAAAATCATCAGCCCGGAGGTTGGGTCTAGGGCGCAGTTGGGTGTTCCAACAGGACAATGACCCCAACCACACGTCAAAAGTGGTAAAGGAATGGCTAAATCTGGCTAGTATTAAGGTTTTAGAATGGCCTTCCCAAAATCCTGACTTAAATGTGTGGACAATGCTGAAGAAACAAGTCCATGTCAGAAAACAAATTTGGCTACCAAAAGCGCCTTATTGCAGTGAAACTTGCCGAGGGACATGTAAGCAAATTGCTGTATGTATACTTTTGACCCAGCAGATTTGGTCACATTTTCAGTAGACCCATAATAAATTCATAAAAGAACCAAACTTAATGAATGTTTTTTGTGACCAACAAGTATGTGCTCCTATCACTCTATCACAAAAAAAAAGAATAGAAATGATTGGAAACTCAAGACAGCCATGACATTATGTTCTTTACAAGTGTATGTACACTTTTGACCACGACTTATATATATATATATATATATATATATATATATGCGCTACGCTACTTAATATGTCCGTGTGGAAACTCGTTCAGTACACCTCCAACTGAACCGGAACCCCCGTACCGAAACGGTTCGATACAAATACACGTACCGTTACACCCCTAATATATATATATATATATATATATATATATATATATATATATATATACAGGTATATATATGTCTTAATAAGGTTATCCAAAAAATAGTGCTCGATACCGTAGTAGAGCGCAATATATGTATGTGTGGGAAAAAAAATCACAAGACTATTTCATCTCTACAGGCCTGTTTCATGAGGGGTTCTCTCAATCATCAGGAGATTTTAATGGGAGCATTCACATACCATGGTTTATATAGGGCACAGAGTGGGTAGGTACAGGCTGGTGTAGGGGCGTGGTGATTGGCTCATGTGTTACCTAGGAGGTGTTTCCATCTGTGGCGGCATGCTGATACAATTTCGCTGCGCTTGTTGAGGGATGACAGGTCTGGACGGTAAATAATAAACAGTTTCTCTTTCAAGCATAGGTTGCATCTTTTATTATATTATATATATATATATATATATATATATATATATATATATATATATATATATATATATATATATATGCATTTCTACCGCTTATTCCCTTCGGGGTTGCGGGGGGCGCTGGAGCCTATCTCAGCTACAATCGGGCGTATATATATATATATATAGTGTCAAGGTTTCTGTGGTTTATCCGTAATACAGTGCTCAATACCGGGGTAGAGCAGGGTATGCGTTAGGTCAGGAAAAAACACAGAGGCTATTTCATCTCTACAAGCCTGTTTCTCTTCAGAGGAGAAATCCCCTGAAGAGCAAGGAAACCTAGGGATGACCACAGAACTTTCCTCCGGAAGGTCTTATCTTTGTCTATGTGATGTCAGATGAAACAAAAATGGAGCTGTTTGGCCACAATACCCAGCATTATGTTTGGAGGAGAAAAGGTGAGGCCTTTAATCCCAGGAACACCATACCTACCGTCAAGTATGGTGGTGGTAGTATTATGCTCTGGCCCTGTTTTGCTGCCAATGGAACTGGTGCTTTACAGAGAGTAAATGGGATTATGAAAAAGAAGGATTACCTCCAAATTCTTGAGGACAACCTAAAATCATCAGCCCGGAGGTTGGGTCTAGGGCGCAGTTGGGTGTTCCAACAGGACAATGACCCCAACCACACGTCAAAAGTGGTAAAGGAATGGCTAAATCTGGCTAGTATTAAGGTTTTAGAATGGCCTTCCCAAAATCCTGACTTAAATGTGTGGACAATGCTGAAGAAACAAGTCCATGTCAGAAAACAAATTTGGCTACCAAAAGCGCCTTATTGCAGTGAAACTTGCCGAGGGACATGTAAGCAAATTGCTGTATGTATACTTTTGACCCAGCAGATTTGGTCACATTTTCAGTAGACCCATAATAAATTCATAAAAGAACCAAACTTCATGAATGTTTTTTGTGACCAACAAGTATGTGCTCCAATCACTCTATCACAAAAAAAAAGAATAGAAATTATTGGAAACTCAAGACAGCCATGACATTATGTTCTTTACAAGTGTATGTACACTTTTGACCACGACTTATATATATATATATATATATATATATATATATATATATGCGCTACGCTACTTAATATGTCCGTGTGGAAACTCGTTCAGTACACCTCCAACTGAACCGGAACCCCCGTACCGAAACGGTTCGATACAAATACACGTACCGTTACACCCCTAATATATATATATATATATATATATATATATATATATATATATATATATATATATATATATATATATATACAGGTATATATATGTCTTAATAAGGTTATCCAAAAAATAGTGCTCGATACCGTAGTAGAGCGCAATATATGTATGTGTGGGAAAAAAAATCACAAGACTACTTCATCTCTACAGGCCTGTTTCATGAGGGGTTCCCTCAATCATCAGGAGATTTTAATGGGAGCATTCACATACCATGGTTTATATAGGGCACAGAGTGGGTGGGTACAGGCTGGCGTAGGGGCGTGGCGATTGGCTCATGTGTTACCTAGGAGGTGTTTCCGTCTGTGGCGGCATGTTGTTACAATTTCGCTGCGCTTGTTGAGGGATGACAGGTCTGGACGGTAAATAATAAACAGTTTCTCTTTCAAGCATAGGTTGCATCTTTTATTATCACTATTGTAAGGTGTGCTGGATGCAAGAATTTGCCATGTTATTGAATATTCAACATTATTGTCTTTGAGGTCCCAAATGTGTTTGCTGAGTTCTGTGGTATTCCGCAGGTTTTGGTTCCTGAAAGAAGCCTTGTGATTGTTCCATCTGGTTTTAAACTCTCCCTCGGTTAATCCTACATATGTGTCGGATGTGTTAATGTCCTTGCGTGTTACCTTAGATTGGTAAACAACTGATGTTTGTAAGCACCCCCCGTTGAGAGGGCAATCAGGTTTCTTGCGGCAGTTGCAGCCTTTGTTGGTTTTGGAGTCGCTCTGTCCGGGGGCCGACGGCTCATTTGCAATTGTTTTGTTGTGGTTTGAGATAATTTGTCGTATATTGTTCATACAGCTGTAGCTCAATTTAATGTTGTTCTTTTTGAATACTTTTCTTAGGGTGTTGCCTTTGGGGAAGTGTTTGTCAATCAGAGTGAGGAATTTGTGGCCAATGTTAGTTGAGACGTTTTTGCTGTACGGGGGGTTGTACCAGATGATGTTGTTTCGTTTTCTGTTCTTTTTTGGTTGGTTTCCTGGCGTGGGTTCATAGGTGAGGGTGAAATTGTATCCGCTTTCATCAAGTGCTTTTTGGTACGGGGGGGTTGCTTGGTCAAATTCAGCTTTGCTAGATGACAGCATCGATAGCCTTTTATTAATTCCGGTAGGTATCCTTTTCGTGGTGGTGGGTGGGTGGTTGCTGTCATGGTGCACGTATTGGAGTGTTGTGTTGGATTTCGTGAATGGTTGGTAGCTGTTATTTCGCAGGTTGAAAGTGACGTCGAGGATGTTGACGGTTTGCTTGTTGGCTTCAATCGTGATCCGTAGGCCGTTCTCTTTGAAAATTTGGCATATGCGCTTCTTGGTATTCTCGCTGCTCCTTGGCGAGGCGCGACACACTGCCAGTCCGTCCGTCTTATATATATATATATATATATATATATATATATATATATATATATATATGTGACAAGAACTAAATTATCCAGACTAGAGATAAATTGTATTATTATGTTTATCTTACCTAAAAATAAATATATTTATTAATTTAAAAAAATAAATAAATACATTTTTACTATATTTTGCTAAAAACATCAAAATTAATTGTATTTTTCTTTGTATTTTTTCCTGACTCCTTATTACATCCAGCCATAGAATTAGACATTAAAATAAACATATTTGAAATAATTGATTTTAATTTTACATAATAATTCATTTAAAATGACCATATTTAATTATTAAAATAATCGCTTGTTTATCAACAACTTTAGCATTTTATTCATTACATTTTGAAACTCTCAGAAGCCAAGTTATGTTATATTCCTTAATATTTATTTATGCAAGTTTGAAGTATCAATTATCCAAACACAGTTTTGTTTGCATATTTTCAGGATGTAGATATCTATATATATATATATATATATATATATATAATATATATGAAATACTTGACTTGGTGAATTCTAGCTGTCAACAGAGGTGGGTAGAGTAGCCAGAAATTGTACTCAAGTAAGAGTACTGTTACTTTAGAGATTTATTACTCAAGTAAAAGTAAGGAGTAGTCACCCAAATATTTACTTGAGTAAAAGTAAAAAGTATGTTGTGAAAAAACTACTCAAGTACTGAGTAACTGATGAGTAACATATACACACACACACACACACACACATATATATATATATATATATATATATATATATATATATATATATATATATATATATATATATGTATATATATATATATATATCCATCCATCCATCCATTTTCTACCGCTTATATATATATATATATATATATATATATATATATATATATGTCTTAATAAGGTTATCCAAAAAATAGTGCTCGATACCGTAGTAGAGCGCAATATATGTATGTGTGGGGAAAAAAATCACAAGACTACTTAAAAAAAAAATCTCCTGATGATTGAGGGAACCCCTCATGAAACAAGCCTGTAGAGATGAAGTAGTCTTGTGATTTTTTTCCCCACACATACATATATATATATATACACACACATATATATATACATACATTGATATATACAGTATATCATTTATATTTATTTATTTTGCCGTTTTTGTTTACATGTTAAAGGTGTTTTAATGAATATACATGCATGTTTAACACATATAGATTCCTTTCTTTCATGAAAACAAGAATATAAGTTGGTGTATTACCTGATTGTGATGACTTGCATTGATTGTAATCAGACAGTAGTGACGATAACGTCCACGTTTTCAAATGGAGGAGAAAAAAAGTTCCTCCTTTCCGTCTAATACCACATGAAAGTGGTGGGTTTTTGGCTTCTTATTTGTCCAGCTTCCATATTCCTTTTTATACACTTTACAAGAAATACATTGGCGGCAAACTCCGTAGCTTGCTAGCGTGTTTGCGCTGGCTTTCGGAGACTCTTATTTTGAAAGCGCACGCGCGATGGAGCGGCACTTTTATTGTGAAGACAGGAACTGTGCAGTCAGTCTTTAGGCTTTTGACGGGATGTACGGTTGAAATAAAAAAGGGTCTTTTTTCCTTCACACTTTTGATTGATTGATTGGAACTTTTTTTAGTAGATTGCACAGTACAGTACATATTCCGTACGATTGACCACTAAATGGTAACACCCCAATACGTTTTTCAACTTGTTTAAGTCAGGTCATGTGACCCCTGGCTCTGTTTGATTGGTCCAACGTCACCAGTGACTGCATCTGATTGGTGGAACGGAGTGAACGTCACCAGTGACTGTATTTGTTGAAACGCAGGCACTATGAAGGTCTGTCTGACAGACCAAAACAAACAAAGCGTGCATTAACAGATCGATAAAAATTAGTAGCGAGTAGCGAGCTGAATGTAGATAAAAGTAGCGGAGTAAAAGTAGCGTTTCTTCTCTATAAATATACTCAAGTAAAAGTAAAAGTATGTTGCATTAAAACTACTCTTAGAAGTACAATTTATCCCAAAAGGTACTCAAGTAGATGTAACGGAGTAAATGTAGCGCGTTACTACCCACCTCTGGCTGTCAATATACTCCTCCCCTCTTAACCACGCCCCCAACCACGCCCCGCCCCACCCCCGACCACGGCCCCACCTTCCGAAATCGGAGGTCACAAGGTTGGCAAGTATGATATATATATACAGGTAAAAGCCAGTAAATTAGAATATTTTGAAAAACTTGATTTATTTCAGTAATTGCATTCAAAAGGTGTAACTTGTACATTATATTTATTCATTGCACACAGACTGATGCATTCAAATGTTTATTTCATTTAATTTTGATGATTTGAAGTGGCAACAAATGAAAATCCAAAATTCCGTGTGTCACAAAATTAGAATATTACTTAAGGCTAATACAAAAAAGGGATTTTTAGAAATGTTGGCCAACTGAAAAGTATGAAAATGAAAAATATGAGCATGTACAATACTCAATACTTGGTTGGAGTTCCTTTTGCCTCAATTACTGCGTTAATGCGGCGTGGCATGGAGTCGATGAGTTTCTGGCACTGCTCAGGTGTTATGAGAGCCCAGGTTGCTCTGATAGTGGCCTTCAACTCTTCTGCGTTTTTGGGTCTGGCATTCTGCATCTTCCTTTTCACAATACCCCACAGATTTTCTATGGGGCTAAGGTCAGGGGAGTTGGCGGGCCAATTTAGAACAGAAATACCATGGTCCGTAAACCAGGCACGGGTAGATTTTGCGCTGTGTGCAGGCGCCAAGTCCTGTTGGAACTTGAAATCTCCATCTCCATAGAGCAGGTCAGCAGCAGGAAGCATGAAGTGCTCTAAAACTTGCTGGTAGACGGCTGCGTTGACCCTGGATCTCAGGAAACAGAGTGGACCGACACCAGCAGATGACATGGCACCCCAAACCATCACCCAACCATGCAAATTTTGCATTTTCTTTGGAAATCGAGGTCCCAGAGTCTGGAGGAAGACAGGAGAGGCACAGGATCCACGTTGCCTGAAGTCTAGTGTAAAGTTTCCACCATCAGTGATGGTTTGGGGTGCCATGTCATCTGCTGGTGTCGGTCCACTCTGTTTCCTGAGATCCAGGGTCAACGCAGCCGTCTACCAGCAAGTTTTAGAGCAATAGAAAATGGATGGATATATATATATATATATATATACATATATATATATATATATATATATATATATATATAAGCAATAGAAAATGGATGGATGGATATATATATATATATATATATACATACATACATAGCCCAGCCCCCAGCCAAATTGTTTTAACCCAATACGGCCCCTGAGTCAAAAAGTTTGGGGACCCCTGTAGAAATACAAGTGCATGTTTCCTCAAGGGAACAAAAAGCCTGCCAACACAGTTAGCACGTGTGCCTCCCAGCCAGGCTTGCATGTTCTCCCCCCGTGCTTGTGTGGGTTGTCCCACGCCAACAACACACATGTCTCTAGGTGTGAAAGTGGGTGTGAATATCTGCGCTGCCATTGCCTGGCAACAAGTCCTTGGATGCAGCTCGCCTCCCAGCCCAAAAAGTGAGCTGGGATCAGCCGGAGCTCACCGCATGACAGGAAATAAGCGTCACTATAATCTACACTGCACCTTTTTTCTGAGCTTTTTCCATTGAGGATGTGTGTGTTCGTTTATGTGTGTGTTTGTGTGCTCCGCCTCTTCTTTTCTCTCCTCGCGTGCCTAACATCCTCTGACATATCTGTGCCTTTTCCAGGCGAATCGGGGCCGGTGCCAAAATGGCAAGAAATCAATGCAACAGACTGCTGCTTTCCTTGTTGTGGAGGCCGCTTCCATTTGTCTTCTCCCCCCCCCCCTGCCCTGTGTCTTGCTCAGAGCCTTATAAAAAATGGAGGGAGTGTGCGCTGCATATTTAAAACGGTCATGGGTGGATTTAAACGGCTGACGGTATTTAGTGTCTCCTCGGGGAGATGCAATGAGCCCTTAAGCGCAGCCTGACTGACTGGTGAGCGCAAAATAAACCTCTAATAATGACTTGTGTACACGCACACACACACTAACACACACACACACACACACACACACAGGTGTGTGTGAGGTGTAAGGCCTGTCAGTCAATATGTACCGTATTTTCCGCACCATAAGGCGCCCTGGGTTATAAGCCGCGCCTTCAATGAACGGCATATTTCAAAACTTTGTCCACCTATAAGCCGCCCCGTGTTATAAGCCGCATCTAACTGCGCTAAAATGTCAAAAAAACAGTCAGATAGGTCAGTCAAACTTTAATAATATATTAAAAACCAGCGTGATGTGGGCGCGCATGGAGTCGTATATCAACATGGACGGAGCTGCGTGAAAAAAGCCACCCGGCCTCTTCGCGTAAACTTCCCTTAACCACTCGCTCATCTTTTCTTCATCCATCCATCCCTTCGAGTTAGCTTTTATGATGACGCCGGCTGGAAAGGTCTCTTTTGGCAAGGTCTTCCTTTTGAATATCACCATGGGTGGAAGTTTCTGGCCATTAGCATGGCAAGCTAGAACCACAGTGAAGGATGACTTCTCATTCCCTGTGGTGCGAATATTCACCGTACGTGCTCCCGTTGTATCCACAGTGCGGTTCACAGGAATATCAAAAGTCAGTGGAACCTCGTCCATGTTGATAATGTTCTCTGGCAGGATGTTTTTTTCAGCTATCTTGTTTTTACAATATGCACGGAAAGTAGCCAGCTTTTCTTGAAAGTCTTTAGGCAGTTGCTGTGAAATAGTAGTCCGTGTGCGGATGGAGAGATTGCGTCTTTTCATGAACCGGAAACCTGTCGCTTAGTAGGAGCCATTTTGTGGTCTTTACAGATGTAAACACACAAAGGAAATGAAACGTAATATCCGCGCGCTTCTTCTTCTTCTACGCGGGCGGGTGGTTGCTTACAGTAGAAGAAGAAGCGCTTCCTGTTCTATGGGGGCGGGTGCTTACCTTGGCGGTTGCTTGCGTAGAAGAAGAAGCACTTCCTCTTCTACGGGGAAAAAAGATGGCGGCTGTTTACCGTAGTTGCGAGACCGAAACTTTATGAAATTGAATCTTAATATTAATCCATATATAAAGCGCACCGGGTTATAAGCCGCACTGTCAGCTTTTGAGTAAATTTGTGGTTTTTATGTGCGGCTAATAGTGCGGAAAATACGGTAGTTTGTTTTGAGCATAGTGTGTAAATGTTTTTAACTTTATTTGAAGATGCTATTGTATTGTGTGTGCGTGTGTGTGTGTGTGTGTGTGTGTGTGTGTGTGACACTGAGCCCTCTCAGCCTTGAAGAACAAGTGTTTCTGTCATGTTGTCTTTCATGCCAGCTTGCAATTGAGCCCCAATCTTGTCCCAAAGTGTCCTTCAATGAAAACACTATTGATTCCATCATGTGTCTAAACATTGCACACACACACTCCCACACACACACACAGTGGATTGGAAGAGGTAGATGTTTGATAGTGTTGCAGCATCTTCTATGTTGTGAACAATGAGATCAGTGCATGGAGCACACAGCAGATGAGATGTATTCATTATTGATGCCGCCAGTGTGTGTGTGTGTGTGTGTGTGTGTGTGTGACGGCGTTTGATGCGATATCTCCTTTAAGTCGTGACATATGAGGGTTAAAGCGTCAATGTGCATCTTCCACGTTAAGACGATCAGACTTTGATTTTTTTTTTCTATTTTTTTTTTTTTTTCCAAAGGGCTTATATAGATTTTATTTACACGCCGACGTGCATACATAAATGGCTTCTTTCTGCAGCTGTTGTGCGTGTGTGTGTGTGTGTGTTGTATTTCTACCCTTCTTGAGACATCAACAAGGAAAAGTAGCTTCCATATGAGGAGGTCTGAACAAGTTAGTACATAAATCATGGTCCCAATACGGAAAAAAACATTGCATCTAGTAGAGAATGTCTCATTTGGTGGTGAAATCTATCAAAATTAAGGTGGTCCCAAAAAGGAGGGATTTTTCAAATTGACTGTGTCGCTTTTAAAAGTGTTCCCCCTCTGGTCAACATATGAAATAACAAGTGTGTGTAAAAAAAAAAAAAAAAGTGAAATGCTCCCCCTCTGGCCAACATATGTAATAACAAGTGTGTGTAAGAAATTGAAATGCGCCCCCTTTGGCCAAAATTAATTTAAAAAAAAATAAAAACAAGTATGTATGTAGACATACTGTAATAACTTGAAGTAAATAAAAAAACAAAAAATTCAACAACAAAAATTTTTGGGAACAGTTTCTCATATGATTTCTGTTTCTGTAAAATTGCAATATTTTCTCGTAAAATTATTAGTTTTTTATGTAAAATTATCACTTTTTAATGGAAAATTGTGTCATATAAAATTCGGATTTTTATTACAAAATTGCCAATTTTTTGTTGTTGGAAAATTGTAACATTTTTTGAGTAAAATTATGACTTCTGTCATCATTTTGCCAAGTAAAATGTCAATGATTATTATATTATTGCCAACATTTTAAAGTTTTCTTATAAAATTACGTCTCCTTTCATAAAATTGCCAACATTTTAAGCTTTTCTTGTAAAATTGTGACTATTGTTTGAAATTCCAACTTTTATCATAATATTGTACAAATGTTCAGTTTTTCTTGTAAAATTTGGACTTGCGTTGAGTAAAATGACGACTTTTATTATTTTATTATTTGGCCAAAATTAATTTTAAAAAATAAAATAATGCGCCCCCTTTGGCCAAAATTAATTTAAAAAATAAAAAATAAACATGTGCGCCCCCCGCGACCCCAAAAGGGAATAAGTTGTAGAAAATGGATGGATGGATGTATATAGACATACTGTAATAACTTGAAGTAAATACAAAAACAAAAAATTAAACCAAAAAAAAAAGAACTAAAAGCAGTCTTTCTCACAATGTGTCGACTTTTTCCTCATAAAAATGGGAACAGTTGCTCATATTATTTCTGTTTCTTGCAATATTTTCTCGTAAAAGTATCAGTTTTTTATGTAAAATTATTACTTTTTAATGCAAAATTGTGTCATATAAAATTCAGATTTTTATCACAAAATTGCCAATGTTTTGTTGTTGCAGCTGTTGTGCGTGTGTGTGTGTCGTATTTCTACCCTTCTTGAGACATCAACAAGGAAAAGTAGCGTCCATATGAGGAGGTGTGAACAAGTTAGTACATAAATCATGGTCCCAATACGGAAAAAAACATTGCATCTAGTAGAGAATGTCTCATTTGGTGGTGAAATCTATCAAAATTAAGGTGGTCCCAAAAAGGAGGGATTTTTCAAATTGACTGTGTCGCTTTTAAAAGTGCTCCCCCTCTGGTCAACATATGAAATAACAAGTGTGTGTAAAAAAAAAAAATGTGAAGTGCTCCCCCTCTGGCCAACATATGTAATAACAAGTGTCTGTAAGAAATTGAAATGCGCCCCCTTTGGCCAAAATTAATTTAAAAAAATAAAAACAAGTATGTATATAGACATACTGTGATAACTTGAAGTAAATAAAAAAACAAAAAGTTCAACAACATAAATTTTTAGGAACAGTTTCTCATATTATTTCTGTTTCTGTAAAATTGCAATATTTTCTTGTAAAATTATTCGTTTTTTAATGTAAAATTATTACTTTTTAATGCAAAATTGTGTCATATAAAATTCGGATTTTTATTACAAAATTGCCAATTTTTTGTTGTTGGAAAATTGTAACATTTTTTGAGTAAAATTATGACTTCTGTCATCATTTTGCCAAGTAAAATGTCAATGATTATTATATTATTGCCAACATTTTAAAGTTTTCTTATAAAATTACGTCTCCTTTCATAAAATTGCCAACATTTTAAGCTTTTCTTGTAAAATTGTGACTATTGTTTGAAATTCCAACTTTTATCATAATATTGTACAAATGTTCAGTTTTTCTTGTAAAATTTTGACTTGCGTTGAGTAAAATGACGACTTTTATTATTTTATTATTTGGCC